>NW_026884205.1:0-110669 GCF_032173495.1 Musca vetustissima
AAGAAACTCTAATGCTATTAAATTTCCCATGTTGTGGTTTTTTGCATAACGGTATTGACATTACAAGCCGAGTGCTGTGAACTTTAAATTGACTTTGGACCAATAAACCTAAGCTTTTTTTGTTGGAGTGCAAGGCAACAGACACGAACGATCAAAAGGCCAGCAATAATGTTTGGTTCACACGATTCCGTTTAAAGAGGAATACAAGAGACAAACAAAAAAAGCAAGAAAATCCAATAGTTTTTTTCAAGCAATTGCCAGCCAACAAAAAGCTAAACTACCAATACTCACATAGAAGAAGAAAAACCAATTGAAATTAAAACAAAAAAAATATTTGCAAACCAAAAAAGAACCAACTTGCAAATTTTTGATTAAATTTGTTTCTTATAGAAACGTTAACATTTAAATAAAATCAATTAAATTATTTAAAAAAATCCATTAAAAATGAGTGACCAAGATACCACAATGTCCAACGCTCCCCCGAGTATACCACAAGCAGAGGAAATAATCGATCTTAGTCGTAGAGATTCTAAGGCACTTCAGGTAGCTGATGATCAATGGCCGGAAGGTGAGCGAGAAGTGTGTGAAGTTCGCAGTCAACATATAAAGAATGGGCACACGTTTGTGGTGACCACAGTGCGTACCGAAACCACTACCATGACCAGCACCGAAACTAGCATGGAAACGATTAAAAAACAGCAAGAAGAAGAAGAGAAGGATGAACTAAAAGCCATACCCATAGGGATAGAAGAAAATCTTCCCTCAATAAAAAATATGGAAGAGGAACAACCATGTTGTAGCAACAGCAGTTCCTGTTCATCACCGGAACACACAAATAAAGCCATTGTACCTCTATCCTCCTCACTGCCTTCGAAGCTTTTGCGCTTCCATGCCAAACGTTCTGCGCAGGCTTTACTACATCAAGTCGATTCACAAAATCAATCAATGGACTCACAATTTGGCAGTGATGAAGGTATGCCACCAGGAAGTGGCACTGGCAATACTAGTGATGATGATAGCTGCCACGAGAGTATGGGAGCCTCAGCTCCACCCATGTCTCCACCACCACCACGCAATTCACCCTCCGAAAATGGTGATGAAAAAATTGATGTTGGTATGGGCTCCTCAATTGAGGGTTCCGAAGAATCCGAGGAGGATGATGAACTCAAACCCTTGGCTGTGGATAATCATGTTTTACATGACATCGATTTGACATCGTCGCCAACACGTAATTCGCCACTAAGTCCCGTGGCAGATACCAGTTTAACCAGCAGCACCGGCACAACTACCACTGCAGTATTAAGTGAGGCTAATTTAGAAAAATTCCGCAAAAATCAAACCGGATCTCATACACATCATCCGCACATGGATAATATCTATTTACATCCGAATTTCAAATATGATATTGCAGCAGAACCGAATGCCACTGTAGTCAACACCACCGAACAAAAACGTGTTCATCGTTCCTTTTTGACCATGAAAAAACCTGAGCCGGAACCGGCAAATTCTGTTGTGTCCCAGGCCACCACAGTTTCCATGGACAACAATAAACCTTTGGTCAATGAAATTGATACCTTGGATCCGGCACTAATTCCCAGTGATGAGCTGGCTAGTGAAATTGCCGAAGCTGTGGAATTTTATTTCTCCAATGAATCCATACTCAAGGATGCCTTCCTGCTAAAACATGTCAAACGCAACAAGGAGGGTTTTGTAAGCCTTAAATTGGTGTCGAGCTTCAAACGGGTACGCCAACTGACCAAGGAATGGAAAGTTGTGGGTAACGCCGTTCGACGCAAATCTACTAAAATCGAATTAAATGATTTGGGCACCAAGGTAAGGCGTATTGATCCCTTGCCCAATTTCGATGAAACCATGCCCTCACGTACCATTGTGGTGTGTGATCTGCCTTTGGATAAACTGACCATTGAAAAGGTTTCTGATCTCTTTTCGAAGTGTGGTGAAATTGCCCTGATACGTATTCTAAAACCTGGCATGGCCATACCCGTAGATGTGCGACAATTTATGAATAAATATCCGGAAATGCAACAAAAGGAGTGTGCTCTCGTGGAATATTTGGAATCTGCCTCGGCACGTGAGGCTCGTAATTTACAGGGTCCCTTTAAGGTTTACGAAATGGTTGCACCGAAAAAGAAAACCGGCAAGAAGGCAGTAATTCAGGTCACTGCTCCCGTTGTACGAATGGTGGAGAATTATCGCTACTTTAATGATCACAACTATGAACGTACGCGAGGCGGTAGCTTCAGTGGTGCCACTGTGGCTCATGATTTTGATTTGCGTTATCGTTTGAAACGCAACAATTCCGACTTCTCAGCCAAGACATATCCTACGGAAGTACCAAATGCCTATGTTGCTAATGGCGGACATCAGCAGTTCCATGGACATGCTCCAGCCTACAATGGAGCACATCGTGGTAGCTTTGCTGCCAGTGAACCACAACATCAGAATATGAGTAGTTCTGCAGCTCCGGCGACGACTGGACATCATCACAGTTACCATTATCAACCTAGGGGAAGTATAAGCCAAGAATCTGGACCACAAAGTCCTATTTCACCGGGAACCAATCCCAATTACTTTGCCTATAATCCTAGGCGTTATAGTAATACCTCTACAATATCGGCAAATACTGCAGCTAATATGAATACGACAATGGTGGATCAAAACAAACCAATTCATCATCAACACCATCACAGCTCAAGTGGTTTGGTCAACAGTGGTTCGGGATCGAATTTACAAAGACGTCTCTCCAATTGCTCGCAAGAAGGTGGCGGCGGTTATGCCGATATGGTAAGACGCACATCAAACTGTTCCGATAATGCACCACAGAGGCGAGATTCAAATTGTTCCGACAATTGTCCTTGCTCAAGACGTGTCTCAGATTTTGGACAAAATACCGAGGTCTATCGCAAGTCTTCTTTGGGTTCAGTGGGTAGCAACAGTGAAAGACGTTTCTCCAATGGTTCGATGCAATTCGAGAGAACCTTTTCGAATGCCAGTGACATCAATAATGTCAGGAGCAACGAGAACAGCTATCATCGTCGTATGTCCAACGATTTCAATTTGGATCGTAAACAGTCATTGGACACACAACCTGGAACACCCTATGAAGATCCCAATGTTGGTGGAGGTGGCGGTGGGTATAATGTCTTCCCCAGACGTTATTCGAACAACTTTAACAATATCAGCAGTAAATTGGCTCAATACGATAATGCTCAATATATTGGAGGACGTCGTATATCCACCGATTCTGGTTACGATCGTCGTTGTTCATTTGGTTCGGAATATGAAGGTTCGCCACGATCACGTACCGGTAGTTTTTTGAATAGCTACAAACATGGACAGAATGATTATGATGGTCAACCGAGATCACGTACCGGCAGTTTTATTGATGGTTCACCGCGATCCCGTTCGGGATCATTTGCTACCCGTGCAGCCGAACATTTGGTACGTACACCCATGGGTCCTGATGGTAGTAAAGGTTTTGGTTTTCGGGCACGTAAACTGGAGCAGACAATTGGACCGGTCTAAAGCGAGGGAATTGGTTCTAAGGGGATAATTTTCTTTCTACACCTTTGCGCTAAGAATAAAATGGTAAGAAGAATATTTTTGTTTTGAAATGTGTTGAAAAATACATAATATTTTTTTTGTTTGTTTGATTGCAACGAAAGTGTTCATGTTCAAGTATGTATGTAGTATTGTTTCCTTTTTGAAATATTAAGCAGGATAATTTAAATGTAAGAAGAGAATTTAATATGATGTAAGAGAAAAAATGTCAATGGCTGTAAAAATCCTCTAAAAAACCCTCTGCCAATTCTCGTAGGTTTTTAATTGCTGATATACATATGTATTTTTTGATTACGGGTTTTAAAACCACATAAGTTTGTTATAATTATTATATTTTTCGAATTCTTTTTTTTTGAGTTGTGGGAAAATTGCAGTATTTTAGGTTATAGTTTTTAAGAATTTATTGTTTTTTATGTTTTAGCTTAAACAAACAACAACGCAATTGGCAAATATATAGACAATAAATTGAGGTATGAAGTTGATTTGAAAATAAATGACAGGATATTGAATGATTATTTTGGAGAAGGTTTTAGGAGTGCGAAATTTTAAATCGATTGGTAATGAATGTGCAAAAATCATAGTAATTTTTAGAAATTCTCAGGTATTAGTTTTTAAATCAAATATACATTGAAATTGGTTTTTTATTTTTTGCCGATTCTGGCACAATGAAATTTTGAAATAAAGGAAAAAACAAATTTCGATTTTCTAACAAGTCTCAAAAGAAGAATTTATTTTTTATTTATATATTTAATAATATAATATAATTAGGAATTAGGTATTTTTTTCGTATAGTAATATCGATTTTTAATTTGTAATAGAATCTAGAATATATTTTCAATATAAATATAAAAGGTTGGGAGATAACTGAAATATATTCATGCAAAACATGTTTCATACAGAATTTGAATTTCACCTGGAAACATTGATTGTACACATAAGTCGCCAAGCAAATGTCACTGTAAAGATTTTTCAATAAAGTCACCCATCTAGCAAAAGTCAGCTGTTAATTCTTAAGTCTAATGTCAAATATGTTGACTTTCTTTACGTTTTCATCATGACACAATGAATAGGTAGTCCATTTAGCGCAGCTGATGTCTCGTTTAACTGTCAAAGTGGGTAATTTCTACTTGAATTCAATGTGCAGTGTTGCCAACCATTTGAAATGGTGTAAGAAAAATTTTGACAGATAATCGAGACAAAAACAAAGGTTTTTGTTTTGATACATAACCTTATTATTGAATCATGGTTTTCATAATGGAAGTCAATTCACAATAATGGATTTTGACAGCAAACTTGTGAATCAATGGACGAACCACTATGACAGGAAGCCAATTATAATTCCTTAGCTACATAAGGGAATGCATTTCTGGAGGAACTGAATTGAAATAATTGTAGCCAGGGTGAAGACAGATAGGTCTCCTGTGGTAAAGGAGACCCCCTAGATATACCGAAGACATGGATTTCACTCATGGCACAATAAATAGATAGTCCATTTAGCTCAAAGTGCGTAGTTTCTAATTGAATTCGATGTGCAATGTTGCCAACCATGTGAAATATTATAGGAAAAAGTTGACAGATGGTCAGGACAAAAACCAATTTTTTTGCTTTGTTTATTATTACATCATGAATTTCACTATAGTTGAATCTAGGCCAGCATAATCTATATAGCGAGGACAAAGAATGTAGTCTTTCATAGATGAGTATTTTGTCTTGGCTCGTAAAATTTAGGGCTATATAAGTCGACAACCGATAAGCCCATACATATTTTTGACATTTAGCTTGAGAATGAACAGCGTTTGGTATGCATCATGGCACAATAAATAGGTAGTCCATTTAGCATGGCTGGATATACGATTAAGTGTTAAAGTGCATGCAATGTTGCCAACCATGAAAAAAAAAAGTATTAGATAAAATTTGACAGATAGTCGAATAAAAACCGGATGTTTTTCTGTTGATAGATCACGTTATTATTGCATCATGGATGAGTTGTTTATCTTGGCTAGTAAAAAATAGGGATATATAAGCAGACAACCGTTTAACACATTAACTGCCGTCTTATACTAAAGGTTAGACTTCAATACTGGCCAATTTTGAAACCCAGAAAAATATTGCCTTATTTTGTAAAAAAAAATTGGTCGAATCGGAAAAAAATGGTTTCATTTGGGCTCCAAAACCGCTTTGTATGTGTTTCGTAGGCGGTCATTTGTTACAAAATAATGCAATGTCTTAAGAGAGAAGATAGAGATGTAATTTTTCATTGTGTACAACTTGGTAATTCTTGGTAATTAAATGAACTTCATTTTCTAATGGGAAAAATAGAGATACGTAGGTCGGCCATATATTGTGACTCCATATCCCAATAGTGCAACTATTTTGAATAGTCAATGAAATTAATAGAATTTATGCTCGAATTTAGTTCTGACGAAAAAGAATATTGTCCGTAACAGGGACGTACGCAGGGGGGCGGCCTGGGGGGCCCGGGCCCCCCCGAAATGATTTTTTTCACAGTAAATTTGTGTTTGCAACAGCGAATTTTTTCATTTTGTACTATAATATATTATATTCAATTGGTTAATAAATAATTGGCTGAAAAAATTAATGGGTCATATTTTATGTTAACAAATTAAAAAAAAAATCTATCCAATTAAAAAATAAATATTTTAAATCGGAAATTTAAAAGATTTTACTTTACTTAAACATTAAATAAAATGAACTACAAGAATTTACATAGGGCCAAAATCTAATAATTTTTGGCCATAAAAATTATCTGACAATTAAATAAAAACCCACCACTTGAGATGGGACCAAGGGTATAAACAATATGCCTAGATGTATTATGATTAAAAATAGCAATGACGAATAAATAATAAAATAAACGAAAAATAAACATTTTCAAAGATATGGTTAAGATTGTCTCGAAAGAGAAGTAAATATAAAAATACATTTATTATTTTTATAAAAAATTTTTATTAGTTTTCATAATTTTACTTTATAAACGACATATTTATATTAAAAACGACAATTGTATTTTTTAAAGATTCTCGACATAAATAATACAAATAATAATTAGTTTAAGATTGAAAATACTGCAAAATTTCCCACAACATAAAATATATTCATATTTTTCATAGGTTTTATTGTTAACATAATGAGTAATAAAATGTTTTCTTTTTTTAATTAGGATCTATTAACAATAAAATAATTGTGAAAAATAATAAATATTAGAATTAATAACATTTTAAAATTATTATTATTATCAGATATAATTTAATTTTACATAAAAAAATTGTTAAATTAAAACAAACGAAACATGAAAAACTTCAACTCAAATTTCCAAGAAGATAACACATAATAATGAAAAAAATTGGCATTGAATTTGTACTTAATTGGAAATTTATTTCAAAAAAGAAAATAAAATAATCGGAGTTCTTATCATTTTTTTCAACGGAAACCATCAAAAATTCTGTGGGTTTTAAAAAAATTAGTAAATTATTTTTTCACAGTACAAATCAAATTGGTAACACAATTCCTTAAGGTATAAAATGTATATGTAATAGTATATATAAAAATATTCATATACAATGCCATAACATGAATTTATAAATCAATTATAAAATATATATATTTTTTAAATACTATTAAAACTACTACGTGGGGTGTTATTTTTGAAAAGGTTAATATTTTTAAATTTAAAGTGCAAATTACAAGTTACCATTTGTTAAAATATATATATATATATATATATATTTTTTAATATATTGCATAAAATTGAGGCAATAATATATAGTTGTATACAATTTTACAAATTTTTTTTATTGGCTTAAAGTTCCATGTTTTCTCATAATTTCCCCCAAAAAATCCTTTCCCCAATTCCCAAAAAATATTCCATTACATTCCATTGTTCCTTTCCCAAATCCCAAACCATATTCCCATACAATCCAATATTCTACCACCATCCTATATCCCTTCCCAATTCCATATACCTTAAAATCCCTACACCATGATTATATGGAACCTAAATTAAAAAATGTATAAAAATTAGCTCAAACTGCCATGAATATATAATACATATAAACATCAAATTGAAATCATTCCATAATCACAGAATTTTGAAAAATGTAATCAGAAATTTCTTGAACTATTTTCTGCAAAATAAAAAAATATATTTATTAACTTTTTTTAAAAATAACACCCTTCCATCTACTCTCTTTCTAGCTATCTTAGTTTGTGTTCATTGTTTTAATATTTTTTTTCAAATATGATTCTAAGGTGCCAATTTATAATAATGCTAATATTTTATATTATAAAATCTTTGTTATTTTATTCTTATACATATTTAATTAGTATATCTTATTAGTTTTATTTAATTATATTTAATGCTTAACTATTTCTCATAAACATATATAATATATTTATTTTGTTTTTTTTCTTGTTTTATCTTAAAGTTTGAATAGTTTTTAATTATTTTTAGGATTTACGATATATATACAAATGTTAGTAATATAAATTAGTATAAATATTATAATAAAAACAATAAATAAATATTTTTCTATACAAAATTATTTGTTTTCATTAGTAATGGTGAACGGGTAAGTTTAAAAGCGAAGCAATGTTGATAGAATTTGCCAAGGCTCCTACTCTTTTTGGGTACCAAATGTTTCCACTACAAATTAAATTTACGGTATTTTGGGGGTGTTTTTTAGCGCATTTTAAACCGAATTCGCTGAAATTTGATACAATGGGTTCTTATTGGGTACCAAATTTTTTCACTTAAAATTATAAATATAGGCCCATTTTTCGGGTAGCCCCCATATAAGACACCCACAATTTGCGGTATTTTGGGGTTCTTCAACCGAATTCGCTGTAATTTGGTATGTTCCCTATATTTTCATTTCAAGTATCGGTCAGTATACATATGGTGGAGGGTATCCAAAGTTCGACCAGGCCGAATTTAACGCTTTTTCACTTGTTGATATTTTGATTTTTTTTATACAAATTACAAAATTAGAAAAATCTTTTAAATTCCTTGAAACTGAGGTTTGCCAGGTTATAACTCGCGAAATATGAACATATTGTATATAATTTAAATTCATTTCTATAAAATGAAGTGTTCTTGTCAAAATCTTAAAATATTGGCAATAAATAATAAGTTGGGTGAAAGCTGTGATGGTGGTAATGTAAAAATATGGGTGAAAATGTGTTGAAGCCAACGAGTTTTTTTGTGTTCCTTCCTGATTTGTGGCTAAACTACACAATGCACGCACATGTGATCAGTGACTGAGTTGCATATTGTCCATGGGGTAGGACAATATGGTTCTAATGTATGATTTTTTGATATAATCACTGCATCCAACCAAAACGGATGCTGACATTTTCGGATTTTCGGTGTTTTTGAATTTTTCTTATAATTAGGATGCGCATCCAGATAATGGACTAAACTAATTATAGGATTGTACAACTCGTGATTTTGCTTCGTTTATTGTATATCTCATGAATGTGGTAATCGTAGCTTCTTTGCAATTGGGTTCCAAAGACAAAAATTTCGTGCGTAAATTTTTATAAAAAACATATTTTTTGAGTCTAAAATTAAGAAAGTCCATTTAAATTCCGTGGAACCCCGCGTGATTTCAGTTTTTTTACGTGCCGGATCTAATGAGCCCATCCATGTTCGAATTGATTTCACATACAATAATTCTTGTGGTATCATATTCGTGAATCTGTGTGAAAATAGGTTAAAAATATATCGATACGCGAATAATATGCGTATTTTATCCAAAATCGATTGTGGAGGCACATCCGCGGTTCTTAACCGATCCTTTTAAAATAGGTGTCCTTTTGTGTATTTTCATAGAATATTACTGAAATCGGAAGCGCATAAAAATCGTATGCACGTTGCGCCATTTTTAGGGTTTTTGCATAGTAAAGTGCATCGAGCGGCACACTTTGGCCGCTAAATGAAACCTCGAAAAATGCATAGTTATTGGAAGAGATTGATTCGGTTTATACGAAAACCGCATGCACATAAACTGATTTCAACGAATACGCGAACTGTAAGCTTTTTAATGTTGATCATTTTCATATACTGTAACTGCAATATATTTGGGCATTTTTAAAAATCAAAATCGGTAGATTCCTTTAACAATCATCTAAAATAATTTGTAGAAGAAATCGTCACGTGTTGTAGAAGATCTAGACTAAACCGTATTATCTTAACCATACCAATAAATCAAAAATTGGAAAAAAAAACATTTTGTGGCAATTCAAAAATTAATTTATTTTATTTTCAGATATCTTCATGCTTCTATTTGTTTTTCCCGACAATTAAACCGTAATTCAATGTGATTTGACAAAGAAATTCGCGAATTACAACAAATAGGAATTCATTTCATTTATATTTGAAATACAAGATTTAATATCGCTATAACTTTCGTGCGCAGCATCCGAATTTGTGAACTCGAACAGATCATGAATGTGCTCGCAAAACATTTTTTCAAAAATTTTTTTATGGAATTTTAAAAGAATTTTGTAATTTCACATATACAATTTTATATGGCAAATATGTGCTTCATCGATATATTATTTTCAGACCCCATGTTTCTTTCGACCAAACCCTTTTCAGAGAATTTGGAGTCGATTAAAAAAAAGTCCTTCTGTCTTGCTGGGAGTAAGGGAGTAGTCGATTTCATCTAAACTTTGGACACCATAATATTTCTACCAAACTTAGTTCAAGTTCGAACATGGGGAATATGGGTCCACTCCTTCTGGTACCTACCCCAACAAATTGATCGAAATTGTGCTAAAAATTTATTTTACAATATCACGAAAACGAAATATTCGATTTGAACCAAACTTTGCACAGCCTATTATCTTTATTAAGACTAGACGAAGTCCTAAGATGGGACCCATTGGCCGACTCCTTCTGGTAGCTCCCCCACAAATAGTCAACATTTTCAATATTTGTAAGTCCAATATAAGACAAATGGAATGTTCTATTTGAACCAAACTTTGCATAACCTATTATCTTTACCAAGCCTATATTAAGTCCGAAGGTGGGACCCCGTCTGCCATCTCCTCTGGTATATCCCCCAAAAAACGTCAATCATAATATATAAAAGAGCTCAGTGAGTGATTAAGTGACTGACAGTTCATGGCCCAGGAAAAACGGATAAAGCTAGAAATTTTGAGTGTGCGTTGATGTTGGTGTGTAGGCGGAAGATAAGGCTTGGGTGCGCTTGTTTTCATGATTTTGATCGAAACAATGTATTATGTTTTTGTATTTTCTTGAAAAAAGTACTCTTTTATTATTTTCCATCCCTGTTGCAGACGAAGTTTTTCGAGAGAGCAAGAGTTACTCTGACACACTTTGTGTCTGTGTGACCAAACAAATGCATATGTATTTGTTGCCGACCGCTGTTCCACACACTTTCTGCTGCACACACATTCTTTCGTTGTGTTGTTGTTCTTAACAGTGCTCGCAAGAATTCACGAACATTTGTTTTTCGAGTTTTTCAAAAGAATGTTCTTTAGCAACAAATGCTCACGAAAGAATGAATCGACGACGCTTGCAGTGACAACGTACAATGCGAACATTCGCGAGGGAATGCAAATGCTTGTGCATTCATTGTAACTTTATCATTCGCGATAAATTTAAAAAAATTAAAAAATTAGTAAATTTAGTTCTAATTGTATATATATTGAACATATAGAATTTAGAAATTTTATATGGAATACAGGTTGGAAAGTGGTTTTGATGTATGGAAACAGCTTTACGCATTCGTACTTATGGGTATGAATAGTACTAAATGATACTAAATTTGGTAGTATTCGCATTTAGTTGAGTGTAATAGGAATTAGGAAAATAGGAGTTAGGATTACTATTGGAGTACAGGATTAATATAGTTCCAAAAATCCTATTTATGTGTACGAAAAGTACTAAATGGAACCAGATTTGGTTCAATTTGTATTTGGAAGAACGGACAATGCTGGCAACTTAAAATTTGGAATAATGGTTGCTGTTGAAGTGTAGAATTGAGATATGGAAGTATAGGTCCTGTACTAAATGGTACTATATTTGCTACAACTTGATAGAGCACGACTCATAATTTTGGAATCAAAATGGTACTAAATGTGATACGTTTTAGATTTGAGTGAACGGATAGAGATGGTAATCCTAATTTTGGAATTAAAATTATAGGATTAAGGTAGTATAGGAATTTCGCAATCATATATACGAAAGCACAAAATGGTACTACATATGGTACAATTTATTTTGTGTGAACGCACAAGGCGGGAATCCTAACATTTGGAATTAAAGTTAAGGGATTGATGTAGTTTTGGAAATTTGTACTTATGTACTTTTGAAAATTTGTAAATCTTTTATGTGAATTTTTGTCCAATTTTCCAAGAGTCCATTTACCAAAAATTCTGCGTTGCGGTAGGTCATTCGGCTTCCTTTCTTTCTTCAGATGTATTTGGAAAAGTTTAAAGTGGAAACGAACGATGAAAATATACGAATATAAATATATAGTCTTTGGGGACCACATATTAAGAGCGACCTTTTTCGAAAAAAAAAATGGAAGCCAAAAAATCTCGTTTTGTGGTATTCAGTTTACGGTTCATGAAAATTAGGACGAAAAGAAAGCACAAGGATTCGAGTTAAAAAGAGGATATGTGTTAAAAAAAAATTCTCATTCGACTTTACTGAAGATATGCAACCTCAAAAAAAAAAAAAAAAAAAAAAAAAAACCTGCTATAGCCGTAAACAAGATATAAAGCTCATTCTTTGTGAGCTTTAGAGTTGGTACCAAAAAATTTATAACGACATAACTCAAACACTAGACCCGGGACGTGGTCTTCATCCAGCAAGACTACGATCTTGCGGATATCTCGATCGGCAAATAAGAAGAAAGCTTCTTATCCAATCAATAATAACAAAGGAATTGGAGAACATTTTCCCCGAAATTACTAAAAACTATTTCTGTACAGTGTTAATTGTTGTTTTAACGCATTTTCTCCTAACGTTAACGTTACAATTATTAATACCCTTCAACACACTGTAGTTCATATGGTATTATGTCTTTTGATAATATGCATAGAATCAATTTCTGAGTCGTCCGTCTGTAGATGTTAAATTGTAAACAATGTACAGGTCGCATTTATGATCCGATTTGGATGAAATTTGACACAAGTTACTTATTTGCCCCAAGGACGAACCCTATTGAAATTAAAAAAAAAATCGAATCAGATTTAGATATAGCTCCAGTATATAGTTTCGTCCGATTTTATGTAAATGGAGCACCAAAGCCCTTATATATATATATTTCGATTTAAACGAATTTCTGCATAGCGTACTGAATGTGTGCTAAGCTCACATATATATTTTCGTCTGATTTAATGTAAATTGTGCTCTAAAGACCCAAAGTTTGACCGGTTATTACACAATTTTGTACAATGTACTGAAGTTACTATAACCTTACGTATGTCAAGCTTTCTTGAAATCGGTTCAGTTTTACATATAGCTCCTATTTTTGTTATTTGAAAATTGCCTTGTAAGGGCAGTGATCATTTGAAAGTAATTTTTTTATTTATACTCTTTCGAGTTGAGCTTAATGATCTAAGTTTGGCAATGAAAAGGAAAGCCAGGAAGAACTTACGTACTCACCATTGGTTAAGCGGCTCATCAGGCATATTGGGCCATGTGGCTTTACAAATATCGTATGTTGATAACTTGTATTTATTCCGCCCTGATGCGAAACTTGCATATGCGAATTAAATTCGAATTGGTCAAAGTTCGACATTTGTCTTCATTCTAGAAACAGTCCTTTTCAAAGCAGATTTTTGTTGTAGCGATGGATAATTAAGCCACAGACCTACAATTCCTTCCATAGTATACACATGTTTTTGCGCAACCGTTTTGGAAGTGTGTTGATGGCTCAGAACGTTAAGTGGTCTGGCAACATTTGTGTTGCTCCGATACGTTCGTCCGATTTTAAGTAAATGGTGCACCAAAGACCTATATCTAGGCCGATATAAATTAATCTCTGGCAAGTTTTTTTGAAATCGGTTCTGATTTAGATATAGCATAGCTTCTATATATAATTTTGACCTATTCATGTTTATTGTAATCGAAATAATAAATCAAGAATGTCTCTACAAAATGTCAAGTGAAAATCTCAAGAACTCTTGAAGATGTAGCCGATTTATTGTGTCAGCATCAAGTGACGGCTAAAGGGCTTCTCAAACTTTAAACGCGTTTTTCTCTTTTGCGAATGGCGGGCACGATAACTCAAAAACCAATAATCCAATCGATTCCAAATTTCGTATGATCTAGGAAAAAGCCAATCGTTGAAGATCTTCCTTATTTTTAACTTGGTTTTTGGTCAAAAATCGGCGATTTTCCAAAAATATTTTTTCAAAGGTCCGCCATTTTGTTAATTTTAGAGCGAAGTCAATAATCCTAGTTCATACGAGAGCCAGACATGTACTCTTTCTAACACCGTTGGAATTTTCGGATTCCGATGTTCCAGTGAGGTGTTATCATGCCCGTCATCAAAAATAAGGACTTTTCTTTAATTACAAAAAACAACAACAAAGTAATAACAATTTTTTTTGTAAATTAATTTTCTTCTCTTTTAAATCTTCAAATATATATGTGCAAAGTTACAAATCTTAACAAGCATTGGTATTGATTTACCATATTTAAGTTCGCATATTTAAGTTCGTTCAATTTCATGTCAATGTTCCTTCGAAAAAGCGACGTCTGTTAGGATACATATGTAGAATATACCCAAAGTGGTTAATGGTATCATATAGTCGGCCCAGTCCGACTTTACTACTTTCCTTACTGGTTTTATTTTGCAAATTGTGTCAATATCACAACACTACCTACCCATTTCTTAAATCTTTTCAACAAATTTAGACTTTTTGACGTCTGAGGCGTATTAAAGCCATTCATGGACTAAATGACAAATGATTGCTAAATATCAATCATATGTTTGCTAAAAAAAAACAAATAAAACACAAAAATGATGTATACAATAATTTCCAACAAAATATTACCTTGATTGTTCATACATTTCAATAGAACAACATACAACACATATAACGACAATTAATTATGAATAATATTTCGTGTTGTTGTTATTGCCATTGGTGTGCGGCTACAAGAGCTTAAATAGATTTGCAAAAAAATCACATATTTTTCAATAGAGATTTTGTTGGTTTTGTGAAAGCCTTAGCAGCGGTGTTGTGTGCGTTTGTAGATCGTTCCTCCTGCTCTGTCGCAAAAAAGCAAAACTACAAAAAACCATGACGCATGGCTTCAAGGCATTGTCGTTGTTCACAAGTATATTTTTTTAAATTATAATTTAAAAGATTTTTGACTTCAAATCCAAGGTGTTTTGCAAAAACAAAATCTCTTTTGAAATTAAGAGTATCTATTTACCACTTCTCTTGATAATAATAATGATTTTTTGAATCAAAATAAAATAAGTGGCAACGAAACCCTGTTTAAAAAAGCTCCAAACAACACCCACTTTTTGTTTTTTGTTCGAAACAATTGTTGGATCGTTTGCGAACCAACCAGCCAACCAACAGCAGCAACAACGAGGGCCTACCCCAACAATTAATGCGTTAATGAACATTAGGCGTTGCAGTAGTAAATAGGTTAATGTGTAAGTGGTTATTTATTTTATACAGTGGGACAAAATGAATTTAAAATAAGTAAAAACTTCGGTAAATTCGAATCGGCCGAACTTTTTATACTCTACAACATGAGATGGGCATTCATAGTATTACAAATCCATTAAGACTTTTATATGAAAACAATTTTGTCCGGAGAAAACAAAATTAACGATTCTTTTATTTGGAAAATTATTTTAGGACCTTGAACATACCTAAAATGACGTGTGCCGGTATTAATAATTATTATTAGGAAGATTTGAAACTCAATGACCCATTATCACTCATAATATCACATTCGAAAAAAGTACCCAGAACCAACAAAATACCGATTATAAGAGGCCTCTAGATGTGGGGGCTTCCTGGAATCTTTGGTTACTCTTGGTCATTTTTGGTTGGGAGATTTTTTACCCAATGCGAACATAAAATATCAAATTATAGCTAATTCTGTCGAAAATCATACCCAGATTCCCAAAATATGAAATGTTGAATAGTGGGCTATACTAAAAAGTAGACCGATATATCCCATTTTTAATACTAAAAATCGTAGAAATACACGCATTGTATGTATTAAACTTCAAGCCTCTTCTTAATTACTAATAGCGGAAGATCTATTGCGATTTCAATGGACATATATCGACATATCTGTTCTGATCCAGAATATATTAATTTTATGGGGTTTCCGGTGAATATTTCCAGGAATTGCAAACAAAATGAGCAATGGTAGAAAGGTGGAGAGTATAAAAACTGGACAAAAAGCATTCTTGATTTTGTGAAAAGAATGGCAAATGTCCATGAATTGGGTTTGAACCATTTTTCAGTATGCACCTTTTTTCCAGAAATGGCGCCCAACTACTATCGGCTGGGAAAGAAATTTTCGTACAATGGAGAAGCGAAAGACCAATCTTACGTTGGGTGTCTAAACAGAGCCTAGCTTATAAGGGGAATTATGTTGCATTAAAAAGCAACACTACGGTACCAAAACCCACCATCAAGAAACCCGTGGTACGTAATGCTAGTGAGGGGAAAAATTCAGTGTATACGGACCTGCATACAGTAGCAACCTGTAATGCGAGAGAGAATTATCGGGAGAAAAAGAGGGACGAGTAACGTATTTTCAGGAAAAATAAGAAATAATCAGAAAAACGTTAGCGGGAGCAAATCGAGATGTACAGGAGTAAGAACGAAGTTCGGCAATTTTACCTACGAGTAAAACGCCAAACAGAAGGCTTTGGTGCAGGCATATCCTCATGTATATATGAAAAAGGAAACCTGGTGACAGGATCTGGATAGAGGATTTTGAAAATCTTCTGATATAAAATAGTTGCGGTGAAGAAGATACCCCAGAACCAATAAGAGATATACAGTGTATACCACATAGCCAAAATGAGGTCAGAATAGCAATCAGTCGGCTGAAGAATAATAAAGCAGCAGGTGCCGATTGATTACCAGCCGAACAATTCAAGGCCGGTGGTCAGATGCTGGTCAGGAGCATGCACCAGCTGATTAATACAATTTGGCTAGATAAATGCACGCCCAATGATTGAAACCGCAGCATTCTGTATCCCGTGCACAAAAAAGGGGACAAGACGATATGTGCCAACTATAGAGGAATATGTCTCCTTCCCATCGCATATAAAGTGCTATCCAGCGTGCTGTGTGAACGACTGAAGCCAATGGTCAATGACATTATTGGACAATACCAATGCGGCTTCAGAACTGGCAAATTCACTATAGACCAAATGTCCACTCTGCCCCAAATCCTGGAAAATACCCACGAAAAACACATCCACACATTTCACCTATTCGTCGACTATAAAGCCACGTTCGACAGAGGTGTGTAAAGCCAAATCTGCGTTCGGCATTCCTGTGAAATTAATACGGCTATGCAGGTTAACTCAGTCAGTAGTTAAAGTCGAAAAGGGCCTATCGAATCCCTTTAATACCGAACGAGGACTCAGACAAGCTGACAGTTTGTCGTGTGATCTTTTCAACATCCTGCTGGAAAAGGTCATACGATATGCAAATGTGAACAGAAATGACACTCTGTACACCAAACAGCATTGCGAGCGGTAACAGCTACCTTTGAATAAATTGAGAAGGAGTCTGCCAAAGTTGGTCTGGCAGTAAATGGTCAGAAGACCAAGCTGATGATATCAACGCTGAAGACGTCAAGTAGACTCAGACCAACTGTGAAACTTAGGAACTACAGCTTCGAGGTAGTCAAAGATTTTATATACCTTGGTACCGCCACTAATAAAGCTAATGACATCAGTTTTGAAATTGGGAGTAGGATAGTGTTGGCCAACAGATGCTACTATGGTCTAAGTAAGCAGTTTTGTAGCAAAACCACCTGCCGCCAGACTACACTCACACTCTACAAGACGCTGAAACTACCCGTGCTGTTATATGGATCTTAAGGATGTAATTGCGTAAGCAAATGAAGCAGCTCTTGATATTCTCTGAATATCGGCTTCGAATGAATCACGAGCCTTACGATCTATGTGCGGACATCGACTACGAATGCATGAGAATGTCCCAGTTCAAAAGGCATATAAAAGACAGCCAACTGATGGTTCACGTAGAAAGGGAAGGCCACGAATTAGATGGAAAGACCAAGTAGAAGACAACATCTCGGAACATGGTCTTTCGAATTGGAGGAGATGCGCACAAGACCGACGCGCTTTAAAATCTGTTTTAAGCTCATCTTATGGAACAACAGATCTGTAAGAAGCCAGCTAAGTAAGTAAGTACTATTATAAATATTGCGAGGTCTATCGTGATTTCAACAGACAAGTATAAATCGAAAAAGAATTTTATTTTCATCAAGTATATACTTTATGAGACCTCCGATGAATATTATGAGGTGTTGCAAACGGAATGAAAATTTAATATATATTAATAGTTCAATCCCCCGTATGCTGTAATTATAAGGTTCATGTCCATATTCGGGATAGGGGTTTTTTTTAACAGCTGAGACATAAAACGCTTTCAGTACGATTTCAAAAAATAATTTATCTAACAGACTACTGATGGATACGATTAACATATTTGACCACCATGCAATTTTTCCATGCAACCAAATTATGTTTAAAGCAAGAAGCGTACATTTGGGTCCATATCATTTCAAATCATTTCCTTAATACTGTCTTAACATTTTCGCAAGGTGTAAATACTTTCTAATATTTTTTGTGATATAGTTTGTTTTACAGATTTATCTTGTCTTTCTATAACAAATTGAATGGAATTTCCTGAATTCATCCACTCACCACTCATTTACAAATTGCGTATGAGTGTTTTCAACACTCATCCGTCAAGTGCAATGGGGGCGTTCGTTCGTAATATTTTAATGATTCTCTCATTGAATTCCAATGCCATCTGTCGAGCATTTTATCTGTTCCACTGTTTGCTAACAACTTTTATTGGCATTGCGTCTAATGATTCAATATTCAAATTACCAACTATATATTTTTTGCAAATGACACGGGACACAAAATAACAGGTTTTAACTTGATCGATTTTGAGTGGTGTGAATGGTGTGTTGTGGTATCTGCTGGTTTGCTTACGATCAAACACTGAGCAGAGACTAACAACTCTACGCAATTACAGGTCTTTGCTAAATGGTAAAGTATGTAAAATAAATAGTTAGAAAAAAATAAATCGCTTTAACAAAATTATATGAAACATAAAACTTTGCAAAAAAAAAAAAAAACAACAACAGCAATGAAAACAAATAACAAGTGAAGTTTGAATTTGATTTTCTGGCAAACAACTCGTAGCGATAATTATTAATGGTGTGAGTGTGTGGTTCCTGAAGCCTATGTTTGGTTGGAGACAAGTCATAAATGAATTATCGCCTCTATGAGGGTCTCGGTGTGCGTGTGTGTTTGTATAAGCCTTAATTTGTTTTGCATCCACAAGTGCGCGGTGCACACTCATATATTTTCTCAAGTCAGTTTTTATGCATTCAGCCACTGTTTGTTACAATGCCTTTTATTTTTGTTGCTGTTTTCTTTTTTTTTTTTTTTTTTGAGAGAATGTGCGTATGATGTAAGCGAATATGGTAATTGCGGTAGATAGCTCGTGAGACTTGTTATTATGGCCATTTGGTTGGTTAGTGGCTCAGCCACCTTGTCGTCAATTGTCCGCCGTGGATGGGTCACGATTTTCGATTTTATTTGTTGTTGTTGGTTAACGTAATTGGTTTTTTGGTGTTTTAGAGTAATAGTAAATTGTGTTATTACGTAGAAGTTTTATTTAATAAAAACTGGGTAATTTTTATAGGAGAATAGCGGAAAATTTATATGGGTTTGATGTGTTTTAGCATCAGGAGTTGTTTGTATTGTTACTGATTAATATGTTTGGATAATTATAGCTTCTACATTTAGTCGTTGATGTAATTTTTTCATGAAATCGGAAGAATTATATATGATAGCTATATCTAATACATTTCTAAGCTGACTTGAAACCAAACTTTTTAGACGAATACCGAATAGATTGTAATGTGGAATTCTTTGTGGTTTCATTTTCTAAATTCCTTAAATCGTAGTAGCTTGTTCATGCTACAGACATTCAAGTTGAAACGTATACCATGTTCTGATGGACATTCGAACAACGTAGTTCGTTCTCAGAATTACGTACATGAATTAACCCGTTCATACAACACTATTCTAAATTCATGTAATCCGAGTTTATTTTTTCAAATTTTTTGTTTCGTTTTTTACACCAAAATTGAAAACTAATTATCTTTTTCCTTTCTATAGTATGAACTTTACTTTTTATACCCTTCACCACACCTGTACGTATTATGTCTTTGTGCATATGTTTGTAACAGGCAAAAATAATCGAGATAGACCCATGTTCCTTTTGAGAATATGCATATAATCACTTTCTAAGTCGATTTATGCATGTCCGTCTGTCCGTCCGTCTGTCCATGTTAAATTGTAAACAAAGTACAGGTCGCATTTATGATCCGAATTGGATGAAATTTGGCATGGGTCACTTATTCGGTCCAAGGACGAACCCTATTGAAATTGGGAAAAATCGGTTCAGATTTAGATATAGCTCCCATATATATATTTAACCGATTTAATGTAAACGATCCCTATATATCTTTCGATTTGCACGAAATTTGGTACAGCCTAATCATTTAGGTCTAGAATGATGTCTGCAAAGTTTCGAGAAACTCGGTCCAGATTTAGATATAGCTCCCATATATAGTTTCGTCCGATTTCATGTAAATGGTGCCCCAAAGTCCCTATATATCTTTCGATTTGCACGAAATTTGGCATAACGTACTGAATCGAGCCTAGAATTATGTCTGCCAAGTTTCGTGAAAATCGGTCCAGGTTTAGATATAGCTCCCATATATATGTAGTTTCGTCCGATTTCATGTAAATGGTCTCCCAAAGTCCCTATATATCTTTCGATTTGCACGAAATTTGGAAAAACGTATTGAATTAAGCCTAGAGTGATGTCTGCCAAGTTTCGAGAAACTCGGTCCAGATTTAGATATAGCTCCCATATATCGTTTCGTCCGATTTCATGTAAATGGTGCCCCAAAGTCCCTATATATCTTTCGATTTGCACGAAATTTGGCATAACGTACCGAATTGAGCCTAAAATGATGTCTGCTAAGTTTCGTGAAAATCGGTCCATATTTTGATATAGCTCCCATATATAGTTTCGTCCGATTTCTTGTAAATGGTGCACCAAAGTCCCTATATATCTTTCGATTTGCACGAAATTTGGCATAACGTACCGAATTGAGCCTAAAATGATGTCTGCTAAGTTTCGTGAAAATCGGTCCATATTTTGATATAGCTCCCATATATAGTTTCGTCCGATTTCTTGTAAATGGTGCACCAAAGTCGCTTTATATCTTTCGTTTTGCACGAAATTTGGCATAACGCCTAGAATGATGTCTGCAAAGTTTCGTGAATATAGGTCAAGATTTAGGTAAAGTTCCCATATATAGTTTCGTCCGATTTCATGTAAATGGTTCACCAAAGTCGCTATATATCCTTCGATTTGCACGAAATTTGGCATAACGTACTGAATTGGGCCTAGAGTGATGTCTGCCAAGTTTCGAGAAAATCGGTTCAGATTTCTATATCGCTCCCACATATAGTTTCGTCCGATTTCATGTAAATGGTGCACCAAAGTCGCTATATATCTTTCGATTTGCACGAAATTTGGCATAACGTACTTCATACTTTGTGAAAATGGGTCCAGATTTAGATATAGCTCCCTTTTATTATAGATTGATTTGAAGTAATTGACGCACCATGGAACCAATAGGAACAAAACGTTCTAAAATTAGTATAACCTAACCTGACAAGTTTGTTTGAATTCGTTTAATATTTAGATAGAGCTTCCATATATTTTCGCCCGATTTCAAGTAAATTGGGCATCAAACTCCTCATGTTTTGCACAACGTACAAAATTGAGCATAGAATAGATGCGTTTTCTAGAAGTACAGACATAGCCCAACGGATGACCTATTTATATTTGTTTACATACTTTATGGATAGATCTAGGTAGATTCACATTTAGATAAATATCACATATTTTATTTCATCCAATTTCATGTTAATAGTCATGTTTAATATACCCATAGTGGTGAAGGGTATCATATAGTCGGCCCCGTCCGACTGTACTACTTTCCTTACTGGTTTAATATAGTTTTTAGGGCATATCCTTGGGTGTAGATTTATTAAAATATTTTTTAAAGCCTATCAGCAGGCGTTGATTTTTTAAACATTTTTAGGATATAATCTTAGGCGTGGATTTTTTAAAATATTGTTTAGGATATAATCTTAGGCGTGAATTCTTTTTAGCATTTTTCAGGATATAATCTTAGGCGTGTATTTTTTTAGCATTGTTCAGGATATAATCTTAGGCGTGGATTTTTGAAACATTTTTCAGGATATAATATTTTTTTAAATTTTTTAAAAATTTTTTTTAGAGCACAATCTTATGGTTGGCGTTCTATGGATCCTCTAAAAAGTGATTAATCATGTGTAGATCTTTGGGTTATAGCGTTATGTGGGAGCATCCTTAAAAGTAAGCCAATATGAGTAGGAAGATTTACTGTCATACCACAACCAAAAAAACAAATTAAATCAATTATATCAATTATATATGGAGGCTACCCGCAAACTTGATCATTTTTCGTAGGCATATTTCTTACTCAACCTGAATCCAAAATACCAATTTACAGCTGATGTTGTTGGACAATAGACACTCGAAGCTTGTGCCAACTCCTCTTGGGTTATGGATTCTCCGGTCTAAGGCTTGTCGTTGAGGATATAGACTCCATAATATTTAATTTCTTCTGTAATTTTTAACATAAAATTCTTGAACTATTTGACCTGTTAAATGTTGACCATCAAAACAAGATTGGATCACAATTGTGGCCAGTCCGAATTGTGGTGAACTTAGAGAACCTGCAGAAAAACATATTGAACATCGATAAAACAAAATGACAGTATAAACTATGAGTCAGCAGTGTGCTTCATTAACCGAAGTAAACTATGTAAACTAATATTTTCCAGGTAGTTTAATATTCCTCTTAAGATGTCTTCATATAGCCTCCATATAACCCTGCCGACATATTTTCGGCATTTGGAAGCCTATTTAGCTCCATTTTCGATATAATAAGCTCTGATTTAGCATTTCGAATTCTTGGCGGGAACATTTACTAGCATGTTTGTCAAACGAAGTTACTGTATCTTGCCATTCCGGATTATTAATTGATAAAAAACCACTTCTTAGACTAATATAAATCTAGTTCCAGGGTCAGTCATATTTTCGGTGTGAAAACTGATATTTAATTTTCCAGATAATTTATAAAAAGTTTGGCCGAGCAAAATTTTACGACGTTTTCATTTCTTTAGATATACAATAAAGAACGGCTATTGCGAACTATTAGAGACCAAGCAAATTACTTCGTTATATGCAAGAAAAGGCGAAATCTAGGATAATCAGAAAAGAATATATTTAGTTGCGAAATTGGCATTTTTGTGTCCTTTTTGATAATACTTAAGCTCTTTCTCTATATCTTTGGTGAACCTGATATTTCTTTAAAGGTTGCGGGTCCCCAGTGCCGACCTCTTGCCTACGTCCCTGGTGTATACACTTTGACACGGCGAAAATGTGCCTCTTCGACATATTGCTTCTAGATCCCATGTTTCTTTGAACCAAATTTGTTTCAGAAAATTTTGATTTCATCCAAACTTTGCCCATACTATTATTTTTTCCAAACTTAGTTTATGTTCGAAGATGGGGAATATCAGTCCACTTCTTCTGGTACCTGCCACACAGGAGCTATGCCTAAATGCGTTCTAGTTTTTTATCTCGATATCCTCCGCCGGAGAAATTATTACAACTGAGCCTTCGAACCAAACCCAAAACGCGGAACAAATTAGATAACTATTTTTTGAGTATAAATAAGGGGTTATATGGGACTACCCCAAAAAAGGGGGCGAATATTAATAATTTTTTGGTTGGGAGATTTCTTACCATATACGACTACAAAATACCAACTTGCAGCGAATTTGGTAGAAAATGCGGTCAAGAACCCCAAAATAACGAAAATTGGGGGTACCCTTATATGAGGGCTATCCGAAAAAAATGAACCTATATTTATAATTTTTAGTGGAGAGATTTGCTAACCAATAAGAACTCAAAGTACTAAATAACAGCCAATTCGATGAAAAAATGCGATCAAAAACCCCAAAATACTGAAAATTGGGGGTACCGTTATATGGAGGCTACCAGAAAAAGTGGACCGATATTTATAATTTTTAGTTTAGATATTTGGGACAAAATAAGAACTCAATGTACCAAATTTCAGAGAATTCGGTTGAAAAACGCACTCAAGAACCCCAAAATACGGAAAATTGGGCGGTACCCTTATATAGCTACCAGAAACATTTGACCTATATTTATAATTATTTTGTAGACACTTTTAGTGCCCAATAAGAACTCAATATACCAAATTTCAGGGTATTCGGTTGAAAAACGCGCTTAAGAACCCCAAAAAACCGAAAATGGGGGGGTACTGCTATATGGGAGCTATGCCTATGCCGTGGACCGATATATCCCATCTTCGAACTTGACCTGCCTGCAGACAAAATACAACTTTGTGCAACATTTCAGCACCCTCTCTCAATTCCTTCAGAAGATAGCGGGATTACAACAGACGGACAGACGGACATGGCTAGATCGTCTTAGAATTTTACCCCGATCAAGAATATATATACTTTATAGGGTCGGAAATGAATATTTCGATGTGTTACAAACGGAATGACAAAATTAATATACCCTTCATACTATGGTGGAGGGTATAAAAACTAAGTATTTATATCAAGAAAAATCTTGCACATCATCTTTAAAATAAATTAATTAACTATGGTGCAATAAAACAAACAATTTAATTAATTTATACAAACCTTAAGACAAACACCATCTTGATACATTTCCTTTGCGATTTTATAATTTTGTTCGTTTTTTTTCGAAAAGCAACAGCTTGTTTGTTTTTTATTAAAATTCAAATTGACGATTACGCCCTCCTGCGTGGCAGAAGAATATACTTTTTGTACTTTCCTTCTTTGGGGAGTTCAATAACATCGACATTTGTAATTCAACGGCCAGCAGTTGCAGTTTTTGAATTTCTTTTGATTTTACCTGTCCGGTTGGCTGCCAGTCGCTATGTGCATCTTACGAACACTCACTCGCTCACTTGCCGTTTTGGCAATGACCTTTACAATTTTGAAATTTTTGTTAACGTTTTTTTTTCACTTGACAATTAATTGCACTTAAATTTACACATGTTGCTGTTGTTGTTTTTGTTGATGTTCTGCCCCAATGTGATTAATACAAACACATACATACATACATATTTGGAAGAAACTTGTTTTTTTTAACTTTTTAAGTTTCTCAGAAGATTTTTGATATTGGCTGTTACAACAGTCAGAACTGTTGTGTGTAATTATTTAATACTTTTTATTACATACAAACAGACGGTGACAGTTTTTTGTTTTTAATTTTTTTTAATGAAAAATAAATTGGAAATATATTTTTCCAAAACAACAACAAATGACTGACTCTAATTAAAATTGAATTGTTTATGAATGTCGACTTTGTGATTCAATACAAAAAGAGGAAGTGATAAAAAAAAAAATAAAATAAAAATAAATAACGCAAGTGGTAATTTATGAAGGCTGTGACGAAGTTGCAAGCTGTTTTATGTTAGAATATTTAAGATTTATTTTTAACATGGATTTAAAAAAAACTAAAGAGGGAGTGGGTAATTAAACATTTAAAATTTAAATCTTACTAGCGGGCCCGGCAAACGTTGTCTTGCCTAGCAATATTGTTGCATAGTCTGTAATTTTATATTTTACATATAACAGTATCCCCATATCCATTCCCATTGTAATACCTGTAATATATCATTCTGATATATTGAGGGGTAATACACATTTTTGCGAAAAATTATATATTTAGGTCCACGTTTTGATATACCTTCTACATACAGATCCCGCCCATTTTCGGTATTTCGGTATTTAAATAAATACAACATTTTCTCATAATGTTGGCTATAATTAGGCATAAGGGATTCCTGTGAATAAATAACATCATCCCAGAAATTATGCACTATAGTTTATCGTTTTAAAAAGACGCCATAAATATTTCCCGTTCAATTTTCGGCATGTTAAAGTTCTTACCCCCGTTTTCAAGCTGAGTGTTATCGGTAGTTGACCTCAATATGTATTTGTAATTTTAGGTCACATGTTCAACACTAATAGGTAACATCATGAGACTCGTTGTTATAATAAATTTGGAGAGATTTTGGTATAACATTAGCATTTTGGCTTTGGTTTTTTTACATATTACTGGTTTTTTGTTAGTTGCTCTCTTTCCAGTTGAGCTTAATGATATATTTTTGCAAAGAATATATCTCGTATATTAGTTTTTTTCTATGATACACATTTTTGGTGTCGGAAATATACAGAATACATCGCATATATCCGATTAAAAGTTCAAATATATTGACAAACGATTAGGCATAACCATCATATAATAGTACCACCTGATTTGGTACTTTAAGGAACAACATGTTCCTAACATAATTGTCTAGGGTATGAATCTTAGAATCAGAATTCACTGAATGTCTTCTGATTTTCCATCCTTGTATTTGCCCCAAAATTCTATGCGCATTCTATGGAAAACGTGTGCATGCAATGATCGCGTGTAAATTCAATGATACTTTTTATTTATTTATTTTTGTATTCACATAAAAATGTCAATCCAACTAAAAAAATGAAATTTTTTGGATAATTGACAAATGTAGGCCAATAGGAATGATACCTATCAATTTTCGCCCAAAATATCTCAAAATAATAACAACGACATGGTACATCAAAATAGCTCCATACTAAATTCGTGGAAATGCAAATATGCTGCATAATATTTTAATATTTAGGTAATAAAATGGACCAAAAACTCTATTTTTGTCTGATTTTCTGGTCGCTCCAGAGGCCGCAATTATGGTCCAAACATTGCGTATTTTTGCATGGAGAGGGGATCGGGCCAAAGAATATGCATGCCTGTTTTGATAAAGATCGGTCAATATTTAGCGGGTCAAATGGACCCATACTTTTGTGTGAAAATTACAAAATTTGTATTTTATGGTATATATGTATGTATATTTACTCCTGAAGGACACAGACCTGAGAAATTGATAGTATATCCAAGAGGAGTTGTTGGCCTTTAAATTGATACCAACTATTTTGTCGTATGTTTTCGGATATGAGAGTTACATATAAATATTTACGGTTGCTTACGTATTCAGATATTATTTAGTAACCCATTACCACGCTGTAGGGCGGAAATATAGCGCTGATCGCTTTTAAAATTTCCATGAGGTTCCGGTTATGGTCAAGAACAACGCCTATAATTTGCGGTGATGGTCACATAATAATTTTGGGATGAAGTGGACCGAAACTTACTTTTATTGTGTTTTTTTTTTCAAGTCGATCTATAGGCCACAATTATAAGCAGAATATTACACTGGAGAATGAATCTGGCCAACTAATTTGATGGGCTTTTGTAATGATCTGTCACTATTCAGCGGGTCAAGTCAACCAAGACTTTTCTGTGTAATATGGAAAGAAATGTATGTTATGTAATAAAACATAATTCGAAATAGATGTCATGGCAAGAAATAGGAGCTATTGGCCTCTAATCGGTTAAGAGGGTGCAAATATCGCGAAATATTGCTCATTCTTGGAATAAAGATCTGCAGAAAGTTAGAGTTCCGTGGTAGTTGTGTAGGGTATCATATGGTCGGCCCTGTCCGACTATATTGCTCCGCTCACTGGTTTTATATATAGATAGTTTTTTCAAGGCAATAACAATCCAATTGTTGTAGAAAATTAACATATTTTGAGAATTTTCCATAAATGACATTTACAAAATACCTTTGTCAAATTCAACCAAATTTCACCCAAAAAATGTCCAAAACAAACTACGAAGAGATGAAATCATAAAGGTTCGATATAAAATGTTTGGAAATGCTAATATCTTTCAAAATATATTTTGCAACATTTTTGCGGATTTTTCTCAAAATGTTCTTTGGTTAAAACCTTTCCACTTCAATTACAGACTACAAACAGAAATTTAAATCAAATCAAATCGGTCCTTTTTGCAAGATTTTCCTTCATAAAAACCTTCCCACTGTAATTACCGACAACTGAAAGAAATTTTGAGTCAAATCGGTCCAGCCGTTCTCAATTTATGCGATAGTATACATTTTTTTGGCTCCATTTTTATGTATATAGATTTGTTAAATATACACCTTGAGGTCTTCTAAAAACAGAAGTCTTAGTGTGGGCTTCTAAGAAGTTATATTGACGTTCCCTTTCAACATGTTTTAGACCAGAGACCTCTTGAGGTATTCTTTAGGCAGAAGATTTCTTGACGTATTCTTTGGACAAAAGACCCCTTGAGGTCTCCTATACACAGAAGATTCTTGATATATTCTATATACAGAATACCTCTTGATGCCTTATACATACAGAAGACCTCTTGAAGTATTCTATATACAGAATACCTTTTCTGGTCTGGTATAGGCAGAATATTGTGTTCTGTATTTTAAAATTCCACGCTCCAAAAAATATTTGTGTTAAAAACCAATCAAGGTAAGTTAGAACACGTTTAGACTACTAAATCCATTCGATCTTAATTGTCAATTCCATGTCGTATGTGTCATGTTCACAAATCCATTGGATTATATTTGTCGTGTACGCTATAGAATTGACATTTGAGATCGAGTGGATTTCGCAAATCTAAACGCACTTGTAAGGTCCTTCAAAAAATGATTCCTAAACCAGTAAGGAAAGTAGTAAAGTCGGACTGGGCCGACTATATGATACCCTTCACCACTTTGGGTATATTTTACATATATATCGTAACAGACGGCGCGTTTTGTTATAAATCTATATCTGAACCGATTTCAGGGAAACTTGTATAACATCAGTACGTTTTGTCAATCCGCCTAACTATGGATCTCTTCACGAAGCTTAGCAACATCATTCTAGACTTAATTCAGTACCCTATACAAAAATTAGTGCAAATTGAAAGATATATATGGTCTTTGGGGCACCAATACATATGGGAGCTATATCTAAATCTGAACCAATTTTCACGAAACTTGGCAAACATCATTCTCGATCTTATTCATTACTCTGTGCCAAATTTCGTGCACATCAAAAGATTTCCAGGGTCTTTAGAGAACTATTTACCTAAAATCGGGCGAAGCTATATATGGGAGCTATATCTAAATCTGAACCGATTTTCACGAAACTGCACACATCATTCTATACTTAATTTAGTACGCTGTGCCAAATTTCGTGCAAATTGAAAGATATATAGGGACTCTGGTACACAATTAACATTAAATCGGACGAATGTGTATATGGGAGCCATATCTAAATCTGAACCGATTTTCGCGAAACTTTGCACACATCATTCGTGACTTTACTCATTACGCTGTGCCAAGTTTCGTGGAAATCGAAAGATATATAGGGACTTTGGTGCACTATTTACCTTAAATCGGACGAAAATATATATAGGAGCTATATGTAAATCTGAACCGATTTTTCCCAATTTCAATAGAGTTCGTCATTGGGCCAAACAAATGAGCTGTGCCAAATTTCATCCAATTCGGATCATAAATGCGACCTGTACTTTGTTTACAATTTAACATGGACAGACAGACGGACGAACGGACATGCATAAATCGACTTATAAAGTGAATCTATGCCTATTCTCAAAAGGAACCATGTGTCTATCCGGTGTCCTTTTGCCTGTTACAAACATATGCACAAAGACATAATACCCTGTACCACAGTGTGGTGAAGGGTATAAAAAATCCAGGTTCTGATTGCAGGTCAAAAAATTATTATTCCAGAAATTAATATTCGATGGGCTCTCACCTAGACAAGATGAGGTCAGAGTAGCAATTAATCGGCTGAAGAACAATAAAGCAGCAGGTGCCGATGGGTTACCAGCCGAACTATTCAAGACTGGTGGTTAGATGCTGGTCAGGGGCATGTACCAGCTGATTAGTAAAATTTGGCTAGAGGAATGCATGTCCAATGATTGGAACCTCAGCATCCTTTGCTCCGTGCACAAAAAAGCAGACGATATGTGCCAACTATAGAGGAATTAGCCTTCTTCCCATTGCGTATAAAATGCTATCCAGTGTGCTGTGTGAACGATTGAAGCCAATGGTCAGTGACATTATTGGACTATACTAATGCGGTTTGAGACCTGGTAAATCCGCCATTGTCCAGATTTTAACTCTGCGCCAACTCTTGGAAACACGAAAAACACATCGACACATACCACCTATTCGTCGACTATATAGCCGCACTCGACAGCCCTATCCTATCAGAGGTGTTTAAAGCCATGTCTACGTTCGGTAATCCTGCAAAATTATTACGGCTATGCAGGATAACTTTAAGTGGTACAAGGTCAGCAGTTAAAGACGGAAAGGACCTATCGGAGCCCTTCAATACCGAACGAGGATGCAGACAAGGTGACAGTTTGTCGTGCGATCTTTTTAACATCCTGCTGAAAAAGGTCCTACGAGATGCAGAGGTGAACAGAAGTGGCACTCTGTACAACAAACAACACATGTTACTCGCCTACGCCGATGACATCGATATAATGGGTCGAACATTGCGAGCGGCAACATCCACCTTTTAACAAATTGAGAAGGATTCTGCCAAAGTGGCTCTGGCAGTAAACGGCGAGAAGACCAAGCGCAAGACGTCCAGTTGACTCGGACCAACTGTGGAAATTGAGAATTACAGCTTCGAGGTAGTTAAAGATTATATACCTTGGTACCGTCATAAATAAAACGAGTGACATCAGTTGTGATATTTGGAGAAGGGTTGTGATGGCCAACAAATGCTAATATGGTCTGAGTAAGGAACACAAAAGCAATGCCACCTCCCGCCAGACTCACAATCTACAAGACGCTGATACTACCCGTGCTATAATATGTATCTGAAGCATGGGTACTTACGCAAGCAGATGAAGCAGAGTGTTTGAGAGAAAAATTATCCGAAAGATCTATGCGCCGATCTGCATTGACGGTGAATATCGCCGTCGAATGAACCATGAGCTGTACCAGCTAATCTTGGGCATCGACATTGTTAGACGTATTGAGTTGCAGCGACTACATTGGCTAGGTCATGTTGTGAGAATGGATGAAGATGCCCCAGCATAAAAGGCATATAAAAGCGAATCAGCTAATGGCTCACGTAGAAGGGGAAGGCCACGAATAAGATGGAAAGATTAAGTGGAAGACAACATTGCCGAATATGCTCTTTAAAACTGGAAAACCTGCGCAAAAGACCAATGAGCCTGAAAATCTTTTTTATGATCGGCTTATGGAACGATAGTTCTGTCACAAGCCAGCTATGTAAATAAGTTACTCTCTGTAAGACCATCAAAAATTATTTTTTATGGTACCAAAATCTGATGTTGGCTTAAAAAAATTATTTTGTTCAAAATCTAAGTTCTAAGGCTATAATGGCCTGAAATATTGAATTCCTTTTAAAGAGGGATCGTTGTTGTCTCAAAAATAATGTTTTAAAAATCTAAAGCCTGGAATTCCTTGTAGAATTTGAAAAAAAAATGCTTAAAAATGCTCTTTAAAATTAAAAAATATAGCCTTATATTTCTTAAACAATATTCATTTAAATATCGACGCTCGGAAGTGTTCTCAAGAAAATATTTTTCTAGAAATCCATGCTCTGAAGGACCCTCAAAATCCACGCACTGATGTTGCCTCGAAAATATGTTTTAAAAAATCATCATAGCGTTACTTTATAAAAATCTTCTTAAAGTCCAGTCTCTGTAGGTCCGAAAAAAATATTTTTTATGAAATCCACGCTCTGATGGTACCACAAAAAATTTAAAAAAAAGATAGATCAACGCTTTGATACGTTTCTTAAAAATATTGTTTTGGAAATTCCTGCTGTTTTAATTTTTGTTATAAAAATCGGGTGGTACAGTACATCTTGTAGTCCTGTGTAATAATTCCAGAAACTTCTATAATCCTAGAAAACAATGTCTTGGCTACGTGGTCAACATCACGTTTAATCCGAACATACATATACTCGTATACATGCGCGACATGCCATTAATGATGCCATGAAACGATTTGAATGTTCGCTTTAAATCAAATTCAAAGCAGAATTATTTGATGGGCGCTATTTAACGGTTATGTTCATCTTCCCGCAATTAAGACCATAAAGAAAAAGAAGAAAATAAAATCAAGAATTGTATTAAATACACAAGTTAACTGATTTTATATTGAAGTCACGTTGAAATATTTGCACCAAGCTGCTACAAACTTCACATAAATTCCGAGCATTGTTCTTTTATACCAAAAGACTTTTCTATAGGCGATATGTTTGAAAACGCTGCGACAAAAAATTGAATTAATTTAAATTATTCAATATTGATGTTATACAAAAATGTTCTGCTCTCAGAGAATTTCAAAAATTATGCACCTCTAAAATAAATTCATGAATGAAATTTTGTGTTCTTCCATTAGAAGATTATTTATTTAAATAGTAAAGAATTTGATTAGAAAAACGTGCCGAGTGAAGATTTTTAAAATAATATTTTTTGAGAGGCCATCTAAGGCGTGGATTTTTATACCCTTCACCACACTGTGGTACAGGGTATTATGACACGAGATAGACACATGGTTCCTTTTGAGAATATGCATAGAATCACTTTCTGAGTCGATTAATGCATGTCCGTCCGTCCGTCTGTCCGTCCATGTATTTTTGTGGACATAGTACAGGTCGCATTTACGATCCGATTTGGATGAAATTTGGCATAGGTCAATTATTTGGCCCAAGGACGAACCCTATTGAAGTTGGGAAAAATCGGTTCAGATTTAGATATAGCTCCCATATATATTTTCGTCCGATTTAATGTAAATGGTGCACCAAGTCCCTATATATCTCTAGATTTGCACGAAATTTGGCACAGCGTAATGAATTAAGTCTATAAAAATGTGTGTTAATTTTCCTGAAAATCGGTTCAGATTTAGATATAGTTCCCATACATATTTTCGTCCGATTTAATGTAAATGGTGCACCAAAGTCCCTATATATCTTTCGATTTGCACGAAATTTGGCATAGCGTAAAGAATTAGGTGTATAATGATGTGTGTTAAGTTTCCTGAATATCGGCACAGATTTCGATATAGCTCCCATATAGATTTTCGTCCGATTTATATTAAATGGTGTACCAAAGTCCCTATATATCTTTCGATTTGCACGAAATTTGGCACATCGTAATGAATTAGGTCTAGAATAATGTGCGTTAAGTTTCCTGAAAATCGGTTCAGATTTAGATATAGCTCCCATATATATTTCCGTCCGATTTAATGTGAATGGTGCACCAAAGTCCCTATATATCTCTCGATTTGCACGAAATTTGCCACAGCGTATTGAATTAGGTCTAGAATAATGTGTGTTAAGTTTCCTGAAAATCGCTTCAGATTTAGCTATAGCTCCGATATATATTTTTGTCCGATTTAATGTAAATGGTGCACCAAAGTCCCTATATATCTCTCAATTTGCACGAAATTTGGCATAGCGTAAAGAATTAGGTGTATAATGATGTGTGTTAAGTTTCCTGAATATCGGCACAGATTTCGATATAGCTCCCATATAGATTTTCGTCCGATTTATATTAAATGGTGTACCAAAGTCCCTATATATCTTTCGATTTGCACGAAATTTGGCACAGCGTAATGAATTAGGTCTAGAATGATGTGTGTAAAGTTTCGTGAAATCGCTTCATATTTTGATATAGTTTCTATATCTGACCAAATGAAAAATTTAGTATCGGTTGGATCCAATTTCATTTTACTGGTTCTTAAAAAATGCGACATATGTTAGGATTCATCTGTTGAATATACACAAATTGGTGAAGGGTATCATGTAGTCGGCCCCGTCCGACTTTACTACTTTCCTTACTGGTTAAAATAATATTTTTTTAAACACCATTATGGCGTGGATTTTTAAAATAATATTTTTTGAGACACCATTAAGGCACTGTTATTTTTTTCGATTTCATTTCACCGCTTAATTTTGTTCTTCCCCAATTACCACACAATATATCCACATTTTGAGTTCAAATAAAGTCATGGTCAGTATTTTGCGGAAATCCTTATAATTCGGCCAACGGGTCAATTTGAATTTGAAGTGTGATCGTTAGAAATAGAAATAAATCTCATTAAGAGATAAAGAATAATAAATCCGCAATTAGAAATAAAAAAAAAAATACAACAGCAAAAAATGGAAGTGAATTCAATACCGATTTCATTGAAATGTTATTATAAACATTTACAAATACAATTAATTTCCGGTTAACAATACTCATTGTGATTACTTCTCGTACAACAACAATTCAACAATTTATGCCACAAAACACGCTTCTACAGATTTTTTTTGCAAAAATATAATACAAGCGCATTAATTGCGTGCTTCAATACGGTTCTCATTTTTTTTTTTTTTTTTTTGCGAAAAATAATACCCTTTTTTATTCGACAGATTATTAGTTTTATTGTTGCCATAGCTACTTTTTGTGGTTGTTATTTTATTTCTTTTTTGTTTCTGTCTTATGCGAATAAAATATAAATCACAAAATATTGCCAATTCATTATTCCTACAGATAGACAGTCAATTTTTAGCCACACACACAACACACTCTCGGGCTTGGGCTTCAAAAGTACTGACAACAAAAAGTGCGTAACCTTAAGAAAGGCAAAAAATAAATCAGCGGCACTTCAATTCAAGTACCTGTAGCTCTGTAGCAGCATGTCCATATTACCGGAATGAAATGCTGAATGTAAAAAAATTAAAAATCTAAAAACCTGTAAAACATTATTTATGGGGAACTGTTCGCCGTTGCTATAATGAAGATGATTAAATCTATTTTATGAGTTAAAATAATATTTTTTAGGGAATGGTGTTGATGGACCATCAGAGTGTAGATTTTTAAAGGAATAATTTTTGGAGGCTAGATCAGAGTGGTGACAGACATCACTCTGATCTAAGCAATAGCAAAGAACTTTTTTGAGGCAACATCCGAAATTGATTTTTTTAAATACATTTCTCTTGAGGGACGACCCATGTGCGAATTTTTAAGACATCAAAGCGTAGATTTTTAATTTATTTTGTGGAGTTTTAAAGGAAGTATTTCTTGAGAGACCCTCAAGGCGTGGATTTTTAAATTAAGTTTTTTTTTTGAGAGACCTAAGGCGTGGATTTTTAAATTAAGTTTTTTTTTTGAGAGACCCTTAAGGCGTGGATTTTTAAAGGAAGTAGTTTTTAGAGACCCTCAAGGTAGAAGAGAATTTCATGGAATTTTAAAATAATATTTTTCCAAGGTCCATTAGAGTCAGGAATTTTAAAATATTGTTTTTTCAAGGTCCATTAGTACCGGGAATTTTAAAGCAATATTTTTTCAAGGAATTTTGTTCAGCCCGTTTTTATACCCTACACAACTATGTTGTCAGGGTATTATAGCTTTGTGCAGCCCCAAAAGTTTGTAACGCAGCGAAATATTGGTCCTAGACCCACCTTTAAGTATACCGATCGTCATATCTCGACAAGCTGAGTCGATCTAGACATGTGTGTCCGTCCGTCCGTCTGTCCATTATAATTTGTAAACACGATACAGGCCACAGTTATGGACCAATCTTCACGAAATTTTGCATGTAGGATGGGTTCTGGCCAATGAAGACCCCTATTGTTTTTGGGAAAGATCGGTTAATATTTAGTGGATGAAATGGACCAAATACTAAATTTTTGTCGGTTTTTCTAGTCGCTCCACCGACCGCAATTATGACCCAAACACCGCAAATTTTCGCATGGGGAAGGGGATCGGGCCAAAGAAAAAGCATGCCTGTTTTGATAAAGATCGGTCAATATTTAACGGGTCAAATGGACCTTAACTTTTGTGTGAAAAATTACAAAATTTGTATTCTATAACGTATATATTTACCACTGAAGGACATAGACCCGAGAAGTTGATAGTATATCCAAGAGGAGTGGTTGACCTTTAAATTGATACCAATTACATTGTCGTAGGTACTCGGGTGCGGGAGTTACACTTAAATATTTACAGATGCTTACGTATTCAAATATTATTTAGTAACCCATTACCACACTGGAGGGCGGAAATATAGCGCTGATCGCTTTGAAATGTTCCATGAGGTTCCAGTTATGGTCAAGGACAACGCCAAAAATGTTAGGAGATGATCAGATAATATTTTTCGGATGAAGTGGACCGAAAACTTAATTATTTGTACTTTTCGAGTCGAAAGCCGAACAGCACAACACAACCCACGGTGAAGGGAATCTGGACAAGTAATTAGAGGTGCTGTACTGATTATTAGTAACATTTTCTGATCTCTAGCCAGTCAAAAGTGTGAAAATATCGCGAAATATTGCCCAATCTCAGAATATAGAACCACAGAATGTTCATGGAAGTTGTGTAGGGTATCGTATGGTCGGTCCCGTCCGACTATACTGCTCCGCTCACTGGTTTTTAATAATATTTCTCATGACCCATTCGAGCCGGGGTATTTAACATAAGATTTTTTTAAAAATCCATCAGAGTTTGGATTTTTAACATAACCATCGACATTTAAAAAAAATTGAGCAGCAAGAGGGGCCGACTTTAAATACAATAATTAATTTTTCTGGGCTTTCGATAACGTCGATTTTTAAAAGATTAATTTTGGAGGACTCTCATTGTGCGGGCTTTCAAAATAATATTTATGAAATAAAATCCGTTTGGTATTGAGGCTCTGAAGCCTAGTTTTTAAAGATATAATTTTTTGAAAAACCATCAAGGCATACATTTTTAAAAGAATATTTTGCTGAGGAATATTGAAAACGTGGATTTTTAAAATAATATATTTTTGAGAGACCGTCAGAGCGTGGATTTGTAAAAGAATATTTTTTGAGAAACCTTTATAGCGTGGATTTTAAAAAAGAACAATTTTTACGACTCCTCCGAGAGTGAAGTTTTAAAACAATTCAAATGATCACTGCCCTTACAAGGCAAAATTCAAATAACAAGATTTGTATAGGAACCTTCAGAGCTGGCATTTTTAAAAGAATATCTTGTTGAAAATCCTTCAAGGCATGGATTTTTAAAAGAAGACTTTTTAAAATGCCCTCAAAGCATGGATTTTTATAGGAATGTTTTTTTTTTTTTTTTTTTTTGAGGAACTTACGAACCTTCAGTTTTTTGATTTTTAAATAATCATTTTTTTATGAACCTTCTGGTCGCGGATTTTTAAAAGAATAATGTTTTGAGAAACCTTCAGAGGTTGGATTTTTAAAAGGAATATTTTAGTGATCATAGTGTAGATTTTCAACATAATACCTTTTTGAAAAAACATCCGAGATTGGACTTTCAAATTAATTGAGGAACCTTCAGAACGTGGATTTTAAAAATATACGTCTTTGTAAGCCCATCGAGGCCTGGATTTTTTGAAGAATATTTTTTGAGGATCCTCCAGAACGTGGATTTTTAAAACGTGAATTTAAAAAATATATTTTTTATGGCCCTACAGAGACTAGATTTTAAAAACAATATTTTTTTGAGGTCCTTCAGAGCATGGATTTTTATCGAACAGTTTTTATGGACCTTCAGAGAGTACATTTTTAAATGAATAATTTTTTAGGGAACCTTCTGAGCGTGGACGTTTAAATGAATAATTTTGTGAGGCAACATTAGTGAAATATTTGTCCGAGAACCCATTAACAATATATGTATATTCAAGATCAGAATAAAATTCTATGTCGATATTTTGGGCTAAATGTTTTTGGGTAGGCCCATATAATGGTACATCCTAAATATTTTAAGAGTTTTTGAAGGCGTTTGGCATGTTTTGAAACCAAAATTCCTATAATTTTGTATATTGAATATTCCTTTGCCAAAGTGATCCGGATTGAATTAAATTTCGGGGTAGTCACTATAACGGCAACTGGGACCTATGTAATTCCGTATTTTGGGTACGTTTTGAAACGAGACCTGATACAATTCATCTCTTAGGAAATTTACAATATAGGTCAATGTTGTGAAATAGCCTTCGCATGGTGGTTCGGAAATCGATTTTCCTAGCCAAAACACTAATTATTATTCGTCACTGGATTTTATAATTTCAATATGGGAATCGGTATTTTGTGGAATTTAATAATTTTGTAGTAGCCTGAAAGCGTCGTATATATGGATCGCCCCATTTTATATATTGCAATGATCCAATAATTGTTTTCTACGCGGGTTCTGAAAGGATGAGAAATATAAAAACGAGAATATTAAAATGTTTGTAAAATTTCAAATCTACAAAATTTATTTTATTAACAGACTTAGGGTGTTCTATTTCACTAACGGCCACCCGAGTTAAGTGCTTTATTTACAATTTATCGAAATTAAAGAAGTGTTGCCCTGATGTTTGCTACTTTTAATGATATATAGGTCCCAGTCACGATATGAAAACTGTTAAAAAACTAAAAATTAAAAACAAAACAAAAAAATAACAATAATAAATTCCCGATAGACTTCAAGATTTTTATTTAGCAGAAATGAACAAAAAAAATTACAAATCAAACTATGAAATGACCTTCAAATTGAAAATGAAAAAATAACAAAAACAAATAGTAATTTTTGTAAAAAAAAATCAAAAATAAATTAAATGCAACACACGCACACACAGGTGGACAAAACCCAATACAAAAATTAGTCACCTTTGTAATTCGACAAAAACAAAAACTAAATTAAATGTAAGTCATGTTTACAGTCGTCACCAGCTCAGCAATATTCACAATTAGAAATTGTTTTTTTTTTTGCTTATTTGTTACTCTCCCATGCCACTTGACAATGTCTCTCTGCATGTGTATGTATGTACATGTGTGTTTGTTTCGCTGCCAATTAGATTTATTTTTGTCGTGAATTTGTTCATAAAAATAAAATCATTTTCAATGTTGAACCCTCACTGCCGATAGATAGTATGATCATACACATATACATACGTACATATGTACGTATTGATTTGTAAAAAAAATTAGCTACTAAATAAAAACTAAACAATTGATCGATCAACTTATTCGACCGGCTAGCAACAACTATCAACGATGATGCACACAGTTGGCTCTTCACAACACACCGGTCGATCGTTCGGTCGCTCACACATTCATTATTAATCCCATCCCAACCCATCCTCTCCCATTCAATTTCATCATGAACGTGTGTGTTTCTTTATTGTTTTCTATTGTTGTTTGATTTTTGTTGTAATACATCGGCTAACATGCTCGTATACTCGATCTTTCTTTGCTCCTAACCCTGACCTTAGCCAATATAGCATTTATAGCGGCTATTTGTATGGATGCGATAGTCAGTGTTGTTGTTTGTTTTTTTCTGTTTTCAATGGTTAATGGTCTCTTTGTAATCTTATTGGATTGTCTCTCTGTACTCTTGAGCAAACGCATCTCTTAAATGGTTACGTTTGTTTTGTTGTGTGTTAACGCTACTCACTGCTAGATGGCGTTACAAGTATAAATGGGTGATTCAAATAATAATAATTGTAACAATTGGTTTGTTTCGAATCACTCTGTTAATAATATAGATTATTTGAAAGAAATATAGCATGAACAAGTGAAAAAAGCGTTAAGTCGATCTATAACAACAATTCTAACAATCGATTGTTGCAAACCATATGTAGAAAATATAAAATCATCAAAATACTGCAATTTAGAGGGCAAAGTTATATGAGGCATACCTAATACCAATATTGACCAATATTGACAACATTGTGTGGGAATTAGCGAATATTTGGCGTTTTTATAATATCAAGGGTTATTCCTAATTAAGGACTGATATAGCCCAATTTCGAAGCTAATATTAATACCCTTCACCACACTGTGGTACTGGGTGCTATGTCTTTGTGCATACGTTTGTTACAGGCAAAAGCAAACGAGATATGCATATAATCACTTTCTAATTTTTGCATATCCGTTCGACTGTCTGCCCATGTTAAATTGTAAACAATGTACAGGTCGCATTTATGATCCAAATTGGATAAATTTGGCAGAGTACATTTATTTGGCCTTATGACAATCGGTTGAGATTTAGATATAGCTCCTAAATATAGTTTCGTTCGATTTTAGGTAAATAGTTCACCAGATACCCACATTTAAGCCGATTGGTTTCATATAGGGGCTATGCCCAAATCCGGCCGATATAGTCATTCTCGAACCTGACCTACTAGTTTTTGTTGAAAAACGCGCTCAAGAACCCCAAAATACCGAAAATTGGGGGGTACCCTTATATGGGAGCTATGCCTAAACGTGGACCGATATAACCCATCTTCGAACTTGGCCTGCCTGCAGACAAAAGAAGACTCTATGCAAAATTTTGGCTATCTATCTCAATTCGTTTAGAGGCTAGTGTGATTACAACAGACAGACGGACATGGCTAAATCGTCATAGAATTTTACTCTGATCAAGAATATATATATATATATACTTTATAGGATCGGAAATGATTATTTTGATTAAATTTTGATTAATATACCCTCCATACTATGGTGGATGGTATAAAAAGTAAATGGGAGTTTTAAAAGTTGTGGAAGTCTTTATAAGACGAACTGAAAGAAGCCCTATATACAATCAGAATTAATATTTATACATATATAAGCTGAAGTCCAGAAGTAATTATACACCTGCGGAAGAGCCGTTTAGCACCAGCTGTAAGAGCTAAAAGGCGTTTCTGTAGTAGAACAAAAAACCTCTATAGAAGTACCAATAGCCGGGAATCTTTACATAGACTAGCTGGAAACATTAAGAGTTTAATGCTGAGATTCTTTGCAAACGTACTGAAGAGCCAGGAAACACGAATTAAAGAACAGATCGATTTTATAGACAAGCTGAATGTGGGAGAATAAGGCAAGGGAGCTTTATAAATATAAGCTGAAGTTAGGTAGTCTTTATAGGCAATCTGATGATAGACTTTGTAAATGATCTAATAAGTTTGTACTTCTCTCGTCTTTACACATGGCTTCCAATTACATAAGTATATGTTGATATCAAGTCATTCGTCTAATGCTGTCATGAGGTGTTATGTCGAGGACCAAAAGGTGTTTAAAAGTTGGGGTTTCTAGGACCATATAAGACGCGGATTAAAAAATTAAAAAGACAATTTTAGTCTTGATTAAGAAAAAATCCAAAATTGGATTTATTAAAAAATATTTTTTCTAGGACCACAAAATATTTTTTTAGGACCCATCGTGGATTTTTATATTTTTTTGCTGAGACATCATATTTAAAGCGTGGATTTAGAAACAATATTTTTCAAAATTCCACTATTGATGTGGAGTGTTAAAAATATGAAGGACCAAATAATGCGTAGATGTTTTAGGAAATATTTGTTAGGACTAATTAAGGAAGAATATTTTTTTCTAGAACTAAATAAGGTCTCGATTAAAAAAATGAAGGACCTCATAATGCGTTGAATTAAAACAAGTGAAAAAACGTTATGTTTGATACCCTCCACCATAGGTATACTGACAGGTACTTGAAATGTAATAATAATAATAATTATGTAAACCATTATGTACACCAAATACAAATTTCAGCATTTTTTAATGAAAAAACGAAAGCGTGGACTGATGCTAATAACGCATGGTAGAATATACAATCCTCAAACTACTGCAATTCAGATTACAAAGTTAAATAACATAGTGTAGGAATTAGCGAATATTTGGGGTTATAATTATATGAGGGCTTTACCCAATATTTTTGTTTTGTGTCTCAATTCTTTCCTTCAGGAGGTATAATTATATGTGCGATATATTTCATCATCGTCAGGTTCGAGTTTTTATGCCCTTCACCATACTGTGGTACAGGGTATTATGTCTTTGTGCACATAAGATGTGTGTTAAGTTTCCTGAAAATCGGGCCAGATTTAGATGTAGCTCTCATATATATCTTTGTGCGATTTACGGTAAATGGTGCACCAAAGTCCCTGTATATCTTTCGATTTGCACGAAATTTGGCACAGCGTAATGAATTAGGTTCAGAATGATTTGTGTTAAGTTTCCTGAAAATCGGTCCAGATTTTGATGTGGCTCTCATATATATCATCGTCCGATTTAATGGAAATGATGTACCAAAGTCCCTATATATCTTTCGATTTGCACAAAATTTGGCATAGCCTACTGAATTAAGTCTAAAATTATCTGTGCTATGTTTCAGTTCAGATTTAGACATAGTTCATATATAAAGGTGGACAAAAGACCCAATGTTAGGTCGTTTGGTGCCAAATTTTGCACAATTGCCTAACGTTTGCCAAGTTTTGTAGGAATCTGTTTCGATTTAGATATAGCTTCCATTTATAGTTTCGTACGATTTTAATAAATGATACACCAAAGACCAAAAGTTAGGCCTATTGATACAAAATTTTGCATATCGTACTGAAGTTAATATAACGTAGAATATATATATTTTCTCCAGATTTTAAGTAAATGATGCACCAAGAACTCAAAATGTGGCCAAAACATACTTAAATTTGTATAAGCTAGCCTGTGACAAGTTTCGATGAAATCGGCTTAGATTTCGATAATGCTTTTATATATATTTTCCTCCTCATGTTTATCAGATATTTATCCAAATAATCAACGGGTGTTCGATTGATATATGCTTTAAATTGATTTACATAATTTTGTCCCGTTGCAAGAAGCAACTCTATATCTGACCAAATGAAAAATTTAGTATAGGTTGCAGAATGACATGTTTATGCATCCTATTTCATTTTACTGGTCCTTCAAAAATGCAATGTCTGTTACTGGTTTTTATCAAGATTTGCTTAGAAAGCGGAATGATTAAAACCAATGGCTAAATCGTCTTAGAATTCAATAATTTGTAGGGTAAAACTGTCTATTTCGAGTAACGATTATCCCCTAAACTATGGTAGAATACGCCTATATGGGGACAGCCCCTACACATGGAACTAATCTGCTAACTATTTTAATATAAGAAGGGGGTTATATGGAAACTACCCCTAAAAGAGGGCGAATGTTAATAATTATTGGTGAGAAGATTTGTTACCATATCTACAAAATTACAGCGAGTTCGCTCAAGAACCCTAAAATACCGAAAATTGAGAGTGCCCTTATATGGGGCTATCCGAAACAATGGAATTATATTTATACCCTACACAACTATGTTGTCAGGGTATTATATCTTTGTGCTGTTTGTAACGAAACATTGACTAGCTGAGTCGATCTAGACATGTGTGTCCGTCCGTCTGTCCATTATAATTTGTAAACACGATACAGGCCACAGTTATGGACCAATCTACACGAAATTTTGCATGTAGGATGGGTTCTGGCTAGTGACCCCTATTGTTTTTGGTAAAGATCGGTTAATATTTAGGGGATGAAATGGACCAAAAACTAAATTTTTGTCTGATTTTCTGGGCGCTCTAGAGGCCGCAATTTTTAAATTTTTACAAGGAGAAGGGGATCGGGCCAAAGAATAAGCATGCCTGTTTTGATAAAGATTGGTCAATATTTAGCGGGTTAAATGGACCCTGACTTTTGTGTGAAAAATGACATAATTTCTATTCTATAATGTATATAGAAGTCCCGAGAAGTTGATAGTATATCGAAGAGGAGTTTTTGACCTTTAAATTGATACCAATTATGTTGTCGTATGTACTCGGATGTGGAAGTTACATTTAAATATTTACAGGTGCTTACGTACTCAGATATTATTTAGTAACACATTACCACACTAGAGGCGGAAATATAGCGCGGATCGCTTTGAAATTTTCCATGAGGATCCAGGTATGGTCAAGGACAACCTATAATTTTCGTTGATGATCAGATAATAATATTGGGATGAGGTGGACCGAAAACTTAATTTGTTGCGCTTTTTCGAGTCGATATATAGGCCACAATTGAAAGCCGAACATCATAACACAACCCACGGTGAAGTGAATCTGGACAAGTTATTAGAAGGGATGTACTGAATATTAGTAATATTTGTTGACCTCTAGTCGGTCGAGAGGGTGCAAATATAGCGAAATATTTTCCATGCTCAGAATATATAACCACAGAAAGTTAGATTTTCGTGGAAGTTGTGTAGGGTATCATATGGTCGGCCCCGTCCAACTATACTGCTCCGCTCACTGGGTATAATTTTTAGTAGACAAAATTGGTACCCAATAAGAACCCATTGTACCAAATATCAGCACTCAAGAACCCCAAAATACCGAAGATTAGGGGTGCCCTTTTATGGGAGATATGCCTAAACGTGGACCGATATAGCCCATCTTTGAACTTGACCTGCCTGCAGACAAACGACGACTCTATACAAAATTTTGGCGATCTATCTCAATTCCTTCAGAAGATGATTACATCAGACAGACGGACACGGCTAGATCGTCTTAGATCACTCTAGTCGTAGATTTAAAAAAAAAATATTTTCTAGTATCACTCTAGGCGTAGATTAAAAAAATTATCTTTTTTTAGAATCACTCTAGACTTGGATTTAAAATAAATATTTTCTAAGATCACTTTGGTCCTGGATTTAAAAAAAAATATATATTTTTCTAGGATCACACTGGCCAAGATTTAAACCAGTAAGGAAAGTAGTAAAGTCGGACGGGGCCGACTATATGATACCCTTCACCACTATGGGTATATTAAACAGGACTATTAACATGAAATAGGATGAAATAAAATATGTGATATATATCTAACTGTGAATCGACTTCAAACAAATATCAATAGGTCATCCGTTGGGCTATGTCTGTACTTCTAGAAAACGCAACTACGTAATTATATGTTCAATTTTGTACGTTGTACAAAATTTGATGTCAATCTGACTAACATGAGGAGTTTGATGTCCAATTTACATAAAATAGGGCGAAAATATATATGGAAGTTATATCCAAATATGAACCGATTTCAACGAAACTTATCCCAGGTTAGTTTATACTAATTTCAGAACGTTTTGCACCTATTAGCCATATATTGGATCCTTGGTGCATCAATTACTTAAATTCAATCTATAATATAAGGGAGTTAAATCTAAATCTCAACCGATTTTCACGAAACTTTGCACACATCAGTCTGGACTAAATTATGCCAAATTTGGTGCAAATCGAAAGATATATCGGGACTTTGGTGCACCATTTACATGAAATCGGACGAAACTATATATGGGAGCTATATCTAAATCTGAACCTATCTGGACATCATTCTAGGCTCAATTCAGTACGTTGTACCAAATTTCGTGCAAATCGACAGATATATAGGGAGATAAATGGGAGCTATATCTAAATCTGAACCGATTTTCACGAAACTTGGCACACATCATTCTAGGCCTAATTCAGTATGCTGTGCAAAATTTCGAGCAAATCGAAAGTTATTTAGGGAGTTTGGTGCACCATTTACCTTAAATCGGACGAAAATATATATGGGAGCTATATCTAAATCTGAACCGATTTTTTCCAATTTCAATAGGGTTCGTCCTTGGGCCAAATGAATGAGCTGTGCCAAATTTCATCCAATTCGAATAATAAATGCGACCTGTACTTTGTTTACAATTTAACATAGACAGACGGACATGCGTAAATCGACTAGAAAGTGATTCTATGCATATTCTCAAAAGGAACCATGGGTCTATCTCGATTCCTTTTGCCTCTTACAAACATATGCACAAAGACATAATACCCTGTACCACAGTGTGGTGAAGGGTATAAAAAGAATTTCGAGGATCACTCTAGGCGTGGATTTAAAAAAATATTGTAGCCATATTTTTTTGTCGTATATTTTTTAAAACTTTTTTTTTCCAAAATCACATAAGTAATATTAAAAAAAAAAATATTTTTCTGGAATCATATACCATGCCATAGGATTATTTAAAACCAATATTTTTCAAGGACTTCACAAGGCATCGGTTAAAAAATACACAATTCGTCAATTAATTTAACCTTATTTATGGGCCAATGTTGCCCACAGGCAACAAAATGTTTTAGAGCTTATATTTATTATACAGCTAAATGTGTACAGTACTAATTTGTGTATAGAATCCAAAATATTTAAATCGCTTCGTATTTGAAATGTACAAATTCTGCCATCAGATTTTTTTTTGATTCTTGTAAAACAGAATATAGTGAATAATTTAAAATGATTTTTTTCGTAGATTTTTCATGTGGTTTTCTTGATATTAAGCTTTTATTTTCCAAAAAGAAAGTACTGCATCTCCCGAATGCAAGTATGTATCGATGTCAAATTTTGTCCATATCTTATATAGAATAGTAGCATTAAATCTGTGAACAGAAAATTGTTCCATGATTGCGGAAAAAAATTCGGGGCTCAAAAGGTTAATAGTTCAAGTTCTTATTGAGTGGAAACGCTTCCTTTCCTAAAAATTATCAATTATCCACATTAGCTTCCTATAATGGTGCACCAAATTTTCGATATATTAAAGACACTGGACAGGTTCTCCCACCCAGTTGCCATTAATTTGAGATTTGTATAACAGATATCCCTTCCAAAATCTATCAGCAAATGGTGCACAGTAAGTTAAATATTTATTTAGAAACTTGATCGTAAATAAATTTCACCATTCCACTCCAGTTTTCTACTCTACAGACTACAGAATTTATTTCTAGATTAACGCGTTTGACTAGGAAGTAACACAAATGTTTCCGAGAAAGTGTACAACTTTCCAAATTTTCATTTGTTGTCTTCCTGACATATGAGTATAAATCACTGACAACCTACTCTTCAACTTTCCATATTAATGAACGAACAAAATCCTAATCATTTGGTGAAAAATGTTCTACAATCAACGAATAGGTTCACTACTTTGAAGTTTTGTTGGAAATTATTTTGGGTTGTTTACTTGTAATCATTGGGCGCCACTAAAGGTATGTACCTCATCCAAATTATTTTATTTTATAAAATAAATTTCGTCTGTAACCATTGGGCGCCACTGAAGATGTCTCACTAAAAGCCTGTTTTTTACTTTTCTGCAGAAGTAATTTTTTAAATTGGGAGATTCTAAAACAATATAATAAATACCTTTAGGTGCTGGCGCCTGCCACAAGGCGTTTTCCCACATATTCCTTTATTTCATCCTCCGAAAATTCCCAAAATTTGATAAATAACTCAAATTTTCCAAACAAATTCCCAAATAGTCCGATCCCCATTCCGCAGACACACTTTTTAAGGACATTAAGGATATTGTCGCGTCAATATCATTTTATTTCCTCCATATTGAAAGTTCACGTGTATTTATTAGATAGTTCGTTACATACCATTTCATAAGTTCAGGAACTTCCCCTCACACACAAACACATTCCGCAACCATGGCGCCAACAAACAACACGGCTAATTATTATAAATGATGACATAAAATGACACCTAAAATTGTCGCAGCACTACAACTATTTACACTTACAACAACAACATGAACAACAGCAGCTACATTCCCATGTCCCTCTTGTCTCCATGGCTGGAAAAGCGGCATATTTTATGTTGCGATGTTTTTGTTGTTGTTGTGTCGTGGGGGCGAAAGATGAAAGCAATTTGTGTCATACACAAATCCCCATGATCCTAAAGAGATTATTTACAAAATACAAAAAAAAAAAAACACACACACACGAAAATAATAATCATGTTTTGATTAATAAAGTAATTTGAGTTTAATCTGCAATTTTTAGTAACAAGTCAAATGTTTTAGTTTTGTGGTTGGTGGATTTTCCATTGGGGTTTCAGTGAAAATTGTTTCAGATTTATATTTGAATGTGTTTCTTTCTTTTTTTTAATTACAGTAAAATTAATTTATGACTTTCTGCACCACATTAATCTCACTCACTTCGTTTTACTGCAACCAGAAGGAGTCTATTTCACTCTTGGTGGTGTTGTTGTTGTTCTTGTGTTTTGTTGCCTCAGCCTCAGTAATTTATCCAGCAGCAAGACTATCATGTGCACTGCTACTTCTTCTTGGAGAGGATGTTTGGCGGCAATGCAAAGTTGTTGGAATGCTTCTCTAGCCAGACCTACTAATCGTTATCTTCCATAGGCCTTGTGAAAATGACACTGCTTTATTGAAAATGCATATGAGAGGTTTCCTTTTTGGAGTGACAGAAATTGTATCGGTGATTTAAAAATGTTATTAATTGATTTTTTTTTCTTTTTTTTCAATATTTGGAGTCTCAAGAATCGTATCGTTAACACTAGTTAATTTTATTAATACACAAATGTAACTCCAGAAGGAATGGACCGATGCATTACTCTCCGGATTTGATGTAGTTCGTTTGTAATCATTGGGCGCCACTAAAAATGCCTTAAGTAAATAATGTATTTTATATATGGGATTTCGTTTGCAATCTATTGGGCGCCATTGAACATATCTAATGAAATGAATGTATTTTTTCCAATTATCTGAAAAAATCAGTACTGAGTACTTTTTCTGCGTTAAATTTTAGCTCCTGGCACTTGGTCTATGGCTTGGCATTTCCATGATAACATTTTCCAGACAGACATGATCTAGTAAATATAGTATGATGTTGACCCTTCGTGAGGTATATTAGGTTTACGAAAGTTTGTACCAAATCGGAGATTCCGTCAATACATAGTATTAAAAAATTATTTTTCAGCTAAATATTGATCTTTTTGGAAAAGTGGGTTTTTACCCCCATCCTCGAACTTGATTTGTGGTTTTAAGAAATACGACAATGTGCAAGTCTTGAATCAAATCGATTATACTCTTCGCGCAACAAAGACAAATGGGCGGATATTTGAAAATCGATGCCAATTGTCTGAATCTGATTTTTTCCAGATTTGATTTGATTCGCATCGCATATAAAGAGCAGCGTGGTGTGTGTACGACTTAAGCCAATGGTCAATAACATTATTGGGTCATACCAATGCGGCTTAAGGCCTGGCAAATCCACCACTGACAAGATTTTCACTCTACGTCAAATAATGCAAATGGCCCACGAAAAACACATCGATACATTTCACCTATTCGTCGACAATAAAGCCGCATATGTCTGCGTTCGGCATGCCTGCATAATTAATACGGCTATGCAGGATTACTTTAAGTGGCACAAGCTCAGCAGTTAAAGTCGAAAAGGACCTCTCGGATTCCTTTAATACCGAACGTGGATTCAGACAAGGTGACAGTTTGTCGTGTGACCTGTTTAAGATCCTGCTGAAAAAGGTCATACGAGATGCAAATGTGAACAAAATGGCACTCTGTACACCAAACAATACATGTTACTCGCTTACGCCGACGACATCGACATAATGGGTTGAACAGTGCGAGCGGTAACAGCCAGCTTTGACGAATTAAGAAAGAATCTGCCAAAATGGGAATGACATTAAGGGGACCCCCCCATTCTCGGGGTCAAAATTTTTGTTGACTTAATTCCAATCTACACTAATTCAAGAATGTCCCTGCAAAATTTCAAGTAAAAATCTCAAGAACTCTTGAAGATATAGCCGATTTATTGTGTCAGCATCAACTGGCGGCTGAAGGGCTTCTCAAACTTTAAATGCGTTTTTCTCTAAACATTTTTTTGCGAATGGCGGGCACGATAACTCAAAAACTAATAACCCAATCGATTTCAAATTTTTACACGTTTCTCTGTGAGTGTATAGCTATCGTATGAACTAGGATAAAGCCAATCGGTGAAGATCTTCCTTATTTTTTAACTTGGTTTTTGGTAAAAAATCGGCGATTTTCCGAAAATATTTTTTCAAAGGTCCGCCATTTTGTTAATTTTAGAGCGAAGTCAATAATCCTAGTTCATACGAGAGCCAGATATGTACTCCTTCTAACACCGTTGGAATTTTCGGATTCCGATGTTCCAGTGAGGAGTTATCATGCCCGCCATCAAAAATAAGGGTTTTTCTTTAATTACAAAAAACAACAACAAAACAACAACAAAATTTTTTTGTAAATTATTTTTCTTCCTTTTTAAATCTTCAAATATATATATGCCAAGTTACAAACCTTAACAAGCATTGGTATTCATTTACCAGCCCATTTAAAATCTTAAAAATAAAAAATCGAGAATGGGGGGGGGGGGTTCCCTTAAATGACAAAAAGACCAAATTGATAGTATAAACGCGCAAAACGGGCAGTGGACTCGAATCAACTGTGGAACTTGAAAACTACAGCTTCGAGGTAGTGGACGATTTTATATACCTCGGTGCCGCCATAAATAAAACTAATAACAGCTTTGATATCCGGAAGAGAATAGTGTTGACCAACAGATGCTACTATAGTCTGAGTAAGCAACTACTATATTCTCGGACATCGAAATAGTCAGATGGATCTTAAGCATGGGTACTAGCGCAAGCAGATGAGGCAGCTCTTGAAGTGTTTGAGAGAAAAATTTCAGGCCATGAGAACCATGGCCTATACCATATATTCTCGAACATCGAAATAGTCTGACGGATCGAGCTGCAGCGACTACGAGGGCTAGGTCATGTTGTGAGAATGGGTGAGGGCTATAGTCTGAGTAAGCAACTCAAAAGCAAGGCCACCTCTCGCCAGACCAAACTCACGATCTACATGACGCTGATAAAACCGGTGCTGTTGTATGGATCTGAAGCATGGGTACTTGCGCAAGCAGATGAGGCAGTTCTTGGAGTGTTTGAGAGAAAAATTCTCCGTCGACGGTGAATATCGACGTCGAATGAACTATGGCCTATACCATATATTCTCGGACATCGAAATAGTCAGATGGATCTGAAGCATGGGTACTAACGCAAGCAGATGAGGCAGCTCTTGGAGTGTTTGAGAGAAAAATTCTCCGTCGACGGTGAATATCGCCGTCGAATGAACTATGGCCTATACCATATATTCTCGGACATCGAAATAGTCAGATGGAATACCAGAATACCATATATTCTCGGACATCAAAATAGTCAGATGGATCGAGCTGCAGCGACTACGTGGGCTAGGTCATGTTGTGAGAATCGGTGAGGATACTCCCACTCAATAGGCATATAAAAGCGAGCCAAGCGATGGTTCACGCAGAAGGGGAAGGCCACGAATCCGATGGAAAGATCAAGTGGAAGACAACATCTCGGAATATGGCCTTTCACATTGGACGAGATGCGCACAACACCGACGCGCTTGGAAATCTTTTTTAAGCTCTCCTAATGGAACAACCGTTCTGTCACAAGCCAGCTAAGTAAGGTTATAACGCCGGTATTTCGATGAGGAATTTTTTGTCATATCAAAGTTAATATATTTTTATTAGTCCTAGGCTTCCGGTGTATATATTCAGGTGATATCGTCACATAAGTCCATATATTTTTAGGAAGTCCTTTAGAAATATAGGTTTTTTCTGCTAAGAGATACTTTTACCTCTGAGTTTTTGAAATGCCAAAATAAAGGCACTTCGGTTGAAAAATGACTGCAGGAACCCTAATATGTCGGCTACTTCAAAACATGGCCCTACATCCAATACGCTTAACATTGGAATGGGTCATCTGAAAACCAAAATGGAATGGGATTTTTGATTGAGATATATGTCCAAATATGGGCCTACTATAGAAATTATAGAAGAAGTTTTAGAGAAATAATTTGTTATAATAGAAAATTTCAACAGCTCGCCAGATATCAACATTGTGACATCAGGTCTTAAAAAATACATAAACTGTAAACCCGTCATTCGGTTGAAAATGTTGACTATTTTCCGTGTAGCACCTGGAATTCGAAGGTGACTTCGGTTATAAAATGTAGGGTCTTGAAAAAGTTAGCTTATTTATATCAGATCTGATCAATTGACCATCAGTGTTAAATCCTTTATGCCGACACAATAAATCGGCTAAATCTTCAAGAGTTCTTGAGATTTTCACTTGAAATTTTTTAGGGACATTCTAGAATTAGAGTAGATTCGAATTAAATCAAAAAAATTTTGACACCGAGAATGGTGGGGTCCCCTTAAATCGTACAAAAATATATATGGGAGCTATATCTAAATCTGAACTGATTTTCAGGAAACTTAACACACTTCATTCTAGACCTAATTTATTACGCTGTGCCAGATTTCTTGCAAATCGAGAGATATATATTGGTGCACCATTTACATTAAATCGGACGAAAATATTTATGGGAGCTATATCTAAAACTGAACCGATTTTCAAGAAATTTAACACACATCATTCTAGACCTAATTCATTACGCTGTGCAAATCGAGAGATATATAGGGACTTTGGTGCACCATGTACATTAAATCGGACGAAAATATATATGGGAGCTATATCTAAATCTGAACCGATTTTTCCCAATTTCAATAGGGTTCGTCTTTGGGCAAAATAAGTTACCTATGTTAAATTTCATCTAAATCGGATCAAAAATGCGACCTGTACTTTGTGCACCTGTACTTGTGCACATGGACGGACGGACATGCGCAAATCGACTCAGAAAGTGAAACTATGCATATTCTCAAAAGGAATCATGTGTCCATCTCGTTTCCTTTTGGCTGTAACAAACATATGCACAAAGACATAATACCCTGTACCACAGTGTGGTGAAGGGTGTTGTTTTTTATGGACATCACGTTTTAGTGGAACTTTGGGACATATGTAATATTTTTTCCGAAATTCAGATTTCGCCATTGCACTAATGAACTTCGTAATTCTACTGTAGAACCATTTCTCTCATAAAATAATTCTATGATGCTGATTTTCAATTTCTGTCATTCCTCAAAAGAACACTTTATCCACAACACACATTTAGTGGAAACACCACATATTTAAAAAATCACACCCCTTATACAATAGCACACTTTTTAAACACATATTTTTATGTGTGTTTTTTTCTCTTTACGGTTTATGACGGACTGTCTGTCCGTCTGGTATCGGTGCATATTGTCATAGAATGTTTTCTGTGGTTGACATTAATCATAATCTTGTTTCGTTTTTTATTATTTATTGGACATTTGAGGTGATTTCGTTATGTTTTTTTTTATTGTCATTCGATGATAATATATTCATATTTGGATGAATAAAAAAAATAAAGAAAAAGCGAGTATTTAAATATAAAACAGATGTCTGTCAGAGATATTTAACACCTGAAAGGGGGAAGAGGTTGTAAAAAAATTATAAAAACAAGATTTTATTATGAAAGTGCTTATTGTTGCTATAATTTGTTGATTTTCTAAAATTTAAGATTTAATAGAAATCGATCGAGAAAACTGAACTGTATCGTTCACTATAGGAGTACACACACATCTGTAATATACTCCAAAGAATCTGCTCAACGTGTGTAAGTTCGAGCAAAATGCACTCGAAGGTGTTTGGGAAGGGTATATATAGCCGCTTAGTCACACTTAATCTATGGTTAGTATAAATATTAAAGGCTGCTAAGTTTAGATCACAATGGATACACCATGTATGCATGCATTTAAACCCCCTATTTCATATAACACATTTCGTATCAGTTTTATTAATTCCCCTCACTTTTTGATTCCACTTCTCAAACCCCAAATTTGTTAATCATTTGATATCAACAATTAATTTGCATTTAAATCAATATCTAATTTAAATTTCTATACTCCAGCACATTGCAATGAACTCAACTCATGTTCCTCCATACAAGTGTTCGTTTAAACATCTGTATCATCAGACTGGTTGGTGTGAAGTTGTATCGAAGTACATCACATCAGATCGTCATTCATTTCGTTTTCTTGGAAATTAATTAAAACATATGCTCATCACTTTTGGCCATAAATCTGCCAACAGCAATTATCACTTGTAATCTGTCCGTAAGAGTGTTTGATTTCAAATTGCCACAAAACAGAGTAAAGCAAAAACAAAAAACAATTGCGACTAAATGTCACAACAATCAGAAAAGGGCTGACTGACTGTTGACGTTGGTGTTGTCGAATTGCACGCACCAATGCCTTGGATGTTAATGAAGGGCGAAGTTTGCCTTTCCAAGATATTTAGAAATAATTGTTGTTATGTTTTTCAGGACTGGTAATATCTATGCATGGAGGCTATTTAATATAGATGAGCTACAGTATCTGGGCTGGAAATATTAAATATTTTGTAGTATATGATCGAAGTGGGCAAAGATGGGGAAATTAAACGACATATTTCATTTTCAATACCAACCATCCTAGGAGTAGTAGCATGTCTCAATTTCATCTATCGTAATTTCAACAAACATATGTTGTTTGGTATACAGAGTGTCATTTCTGATCACCTTTGCCTCTCGTATGACCTTTTCCAGCAGATTATTAAAAAATTTACTCGACAAACTGTCACCTTATCTGAATCCTCGTTCGGTATAGAGGGGCTCCGAGACGTCCTTTCCGAATTTAAATGCTGACCTTGTTTCAATTAAAGTTATCCTGTATAGCCATATTAATTTTGCAGGAACGCAGACATGGCTTTAAACTCCTCTGAACAGATAGGGTTGTCAAATGCGGCTTTATAGTCGACAAATAGATGGAATGTGTCGATGTGTTTTTCGTGGTTTTTTTCAGGATTTGGCGCAGAGTGAAAATCTGGTCTATGGTGGATTTGCAGGTCTGAAGCCGCATTGGTATGATCCAATAATGTCATTGACTATTGGCTTCAGTCGTTCACACAGCACGCTGGATAGCACTTTATATGCGATGGGAAGAAGACTAATTCCTCCATAGTTGGCACATATCGTCTTGTCTCCTTTTTTGGGACACAGGATGCTGAGTTTCCAATCATGCATTTCTCTAGCCAAATTGTACTAATCAGCTGGTGCATGCTCCTGACCACCAGTCTTGAATTGTTCGGCTAGTAATCCATCGGCTCCTGATGCTTTCTCTCCCCTTACTCCCGCTCTTCAGCTGATTGATTGGCTAGGTGGTATACAATCTTTACCGTCATCTTTTATTGGTTCTGGGGTATCTTTTTCACCGCCACCATTTGATACCAGAAGCATTTCAAAATGCTCCATCCAGATCCTCAACACGCTATCTGTATCAGTCACCAGGTTTCCAACTTCAACTTCTCTACAGAAGGATGTGCCTGCACCAAAGCCTTTGGTTTCATGTTTTACTCATTGGTGACATTTCTGAACTTCATTCTGACTCCTATACATCTCGATTTACTCCCGCCCGGGTTTGTACTGTTTGCAGGGTTGCCCTATATGCTGCGTTTTTCACATCAGTAGCATTACGACACTCCTGATCGTACCATGGGTTTCTTGATGCTGGTTTTTGGTACCCAATTGTTGCTTTTGCTGCAGTTTGCAGGGAGTGTGCAATTTTTTTGCCATTGTGCTTCTATATTAATATCGGGACAATGAGTGCTTTCGTCAAGCAGATGGGTATGTTGAGCGGAGTAGGCCTCTGCTACCTTATGTGTTTGCAGCTTTTCTACTTCGAGTTTCCGTGTTGCATCACAACTTTGTTGCTACATTAAGACGTTTGCGAACCTTGGCTGCCACAAGGTAATGGTCTGAATCGATATTTGCTCCTCGGATCGATCGAATGTCTAAAATACTGGATTAATGCCTATCATAACATGATCAATTTGATTTCTCGTTGCATGAGCGGGAAAAAACCAGGTGACCTTGTGTATATCGAGATGCTTGAATCTGGTGCTGCAAAGTACCATGTATTTTGCTGCCGCAAAGTCAATCAACTTGAAGCCGTTGTCGGATGTTTCTTCATGAAGGCTGAATTTTCCAAACGGTGGGGCCACACTTATTTTCCTTCCGATTTTTGCATTAAAATCTCTTAGTAGAATTTTAATGTCATGACCAGGTCTTCTTATTTGTATTGGTCTTTATATTTGACTAACGATGGAAGACAAAAAAGACTGATGTTGAAGAACTTCGCTTTTATGCGGATTATAGCAATTCGCTCATCTACTGGAGTGAATCTTGAGACGAGGTCTTTTTATCACCTATTAACCATAAATCCGCAGCGAAATTCATGTCTCGTTTCATGACAGTAATAATACAGTACGTAATCGTCTGATTATCTTACAACTGTGCCTTTCCATCGCAATAATATCGGCTCTGGATTTCTTGAGTACATCCGTCAATGCGTTAACTGCGTACATTCCAAGTGCAGGTTCGCCGATCGTGGTCCTTTATACGTTTGCGAAAGTCGTCAACATTAGGTGTTTAGGCGTTTGGTTTTCTTTTTCTTAGATTTTTAGCCGATTTTTAGATTTTTGTCGATTGTGGGCAACTAACCCGACGCCTCAACCCATTTCTAGGCCTAGCCACTGTGTAGGACGTACCAGAAGAGGTGGACCGATATTTTCCATATTCGAACTTGAAAGATTGGAATAAATAATAAGATAGGCAAAGTTCGGATGAAATCAACATATTCTGAAATGGAGTTGGTCCAAAAAACGTGGGGTCTAGAACCAATATTTCGACGAGGCACTTTTTCACTATATCAAAGTGTATACACACTCATTAGCCATAAGCCTGAGGGTATAAATATTCATTAAAAATTGCTGAAATTTGTATTTGGTGTACATTATGGTTTACATAATCAGTTTGTGGAAAGGTCACTTTTTGGTATGTTCCCTTTATTTCCATTTCAAGTACCTGCCAATGTATCTATGGTGGAGGGTATCCAAAGTTCGGCCCGGCCGAACTTAACGTTTTTTCACTTGCTTAAATTGTTTTGAGGCGTTAAAGCTACACCAATTAGCGCACCCGAAAAAAACTATTTAACACCACAAAGAATGACAACGCCACATACTTGATATGTTCCGCTGGCTAAATAGATTTTTGGGGTTGCCGCCATAATGTTGGGGTATGCATGCATGTGCTGCCACTACATCCAGCTACTTGCAATGGGATGATAAACGATTGTCTCCCCTAGTAATTTACCGCTATTTACAAGATTTCAATTTTTGTGTGGAGATTTTCCTTTTTGGTGCATTCACATTTACAGCAACGACATCATTACGAAAGAGGGAGTGACGTAAAAACAGAGATCAGCAGACATAAATCTATGTCTGCTGCTGTGATTCGAAATTTTTGTTTTTGTCAAATGTCTGCGTTTGCATCCGTCCGTATTGCCGTGTGCGAACGATGCACGAATGATGTCTGGTGATGTGAGGATTTTCATTCCTTCTTCTCCTCCTTCTTGGGTTTTGGCCTATTCGTCTCTCTTCCCTATAAGGCATTGTCGATCATTGCGTTAATGTGGTGTTGATGTCAGGCCGTAACAAAAGAACAACGATTTGAATAATTGTTCGGGAATTAATTACCAAATAGGTCAGAGTTGACATTGTTTGCTAATTTTGGACTTAATGGCGGTATTTGTTCAATTAAGCGAACACTAATTGCATTGAAATTGAAATGTGTTTCTCCAATTTGATCGGCATATAATTGGGGACAAGAATTTTGGCGTCAATGGGAAATTGGAAATTTGTATAAGGGGATGTTAAATTGCAATGGACTTTGAAAGGTAATAGGGAAATGGTGCAGGATACACTTATGTGTTTTATTAAGAAAAAGATCCCCGGAGGACGCTCCTTATATCTACCCATTTAGGTTTATCATTTGGACCTTAGCTATCTGTCATTAGTTTAACCCATATTAAAGGCATTCAACCAGTGTTTTAGGCGTTCCGAGGTGTGAATATCGATTCGGACCATTACCCTGTAGCAGCAAAGGTACGATCTAATGTAACACGGAAACACAACAGATAGCAAAAGCTTACTCCGATCAACTCACCCACCTGGTGACGAAGGAGTGCTTTCGTCAAAATAATATAGAAGCACAGTGGTCAATAATTGCCCAATACCTACAACCTGCAGCAAAAGCAACATTTGGGTACCAAAGACCACCAAAAAGAAACCAGTCGTATGATCAGGAGTGGCGTAATGAAAAACGCAGCATATAAGGCAACCCTGAAAAGAAGAGTGGAGGCGGTGCTGGCACATCCTCCTCTAGAGATGAAGATCTGGTAGGAGCATTTTGCAAAGCTTATGGTATAAAATAGTGACGCTGGAGAAGATAAGCGATGACGGTATATAGTGTATACCAACTAGTCAAGATGAGGTCAGAATAACAATCAATCGGCTGAATAATAATAAAATAACAGGTGCAATAACGGGTTACAAGCCGCACTATTTAATGTGATCAGATGCTGATCAGGAGCATGCATCGGCAGATTAGTACCATTTGGCTACAGAAATACATGCGCAATGATTGGAACCACACCAGGATGGGCGTTTTTTCCATCGCATACAATGTGTTACCCAGCGTGCTGTGTGAACGACTGAAGACGATGGTCAATGAAATTATTGGACCATACCAATTTTTACATTGCGCCAAATCCTGGAAAAGACCCACGAAAAATACATCGACACATGCCTACTATTTGTCGACTCTGAAGCCGCATTCGACAGCACTATCCGCTCAGAGGTGTTAAAGCCATGTCTACGTTCGGCATTCCTGAAAAAACGGCTTGGCAGGGTATCGTTAGCTGGTACAAATTAAAGTCGTTAAAGTCAAAGGATCTCTCAGAGCCCTTCAATACCGAATGAGGGTTCAGACAAGGTGACAGCCTATCGTGTCACCTTTATAATGTCTTGCTGGAAAATTTCGTACGAGATGCAATGGGGAACAGAAATTGCACTCTGTAACCAAACAATACATGTTAGTCGCCTAGTAAATGGCGAGAGGACCAAGCTGCTGGTATTAACGCGCAAGACATCCATTAGACTCAGGCCAACTTTGGAACTTGAAAACTACAGCTTTGAGGTGGTCAGACATTTTATCTACCTTGGTACCGCTATAAACAAAACCAATTACATCAGTTTTGAGATTCGGAGAAGGATAGTGTTGGCCAACAGATGCTACTTTGGTCTGAGACATCAGACCAAAGACGCTGATACTACCCGTACTGTTGTATGGTTCTGAAGTATGGGTACTTCTACGAAAGAACTATGAGCTCATCTACGTCGACGGTGAATATCGACGTCGAAAGAACCACGAGCTATATAATCTATACACCGACATAGACAGACGTATCGTATCAGACGTATCGAGCTGCAGCGACTAGAATGGCTAGGCCATGTTTTGCGAATAGATAAGGATGCCCCAGCACAAACGGCATATAAAGGCGAGCCTACTGATGGATCTCGCAGAAGGAGGAGGCCAAGAATAAGATGGAAAGATCAAGTGGAAGATAACATATCGAAGCATATGTTATGGAACAAATGTTCTGTCTAAAGCCAGCTAAGTACGTAAGTAATGTTTATTTTTCACGTGATGGAGCTATGAATCACAGAAGAAAAAAAAATTAATAAAATGTTCTTCATCCGTCTGCCCGTTGAAATCTCGATAGAGATCTCAATATTTATGATAGAGTTTTGGAATTGTGCTCCAACACTGCAATTACTCCCAGGATGTTTGGTATTGCATATGGTTTATACCGGTCCATGTTATACATTCATATTCGACATAGCCCTCATATAAATATCCTGACCTTCGGTACTTTAAAAGTCTCAGCGCATTTTCAAACCGAAAAGGTTCTTACTTGGCATTTCGAGGTTTTGGAGGCTGGCATACATCTGTTCAGATATAGATATTTAAAGGTCCATGTTTTGACATAAAGAGATTCCGGATAATTTTCTGTATTATTGGAATTGTAGTTATATTTTTCAACGGGAAAGGTTTACCACCCTTCTTTCTAGGATTCTATGTTCAGATAATGATGGCACTTCTCACTAAAACATGTTCAAAAAAGATGCGTAGTCTTAATTTTTGATCGTTATCCATTTGCCCTAATAGCAGAAAATTTACAATGACATTTTGAATTGACACCACATTGTGGAGAGCATAAAAAGTTCGGAAATTTTGAACTTAACCTGGGTTTTACTTGTTTGTATTATGATGGTCCTGCGGGCATTTGGCGACCGAAGTGCCTATAATTTAGCATTCTGGGTTCTTGGGAAATTTTCAATGTAGGACCATGTTTGAAAGATTATGAAGGGATTAATTTCTTAAACCCAAATAATTTTCCGCATTTCAGTTATTGCCTCCGAGCACGCTTTACTACAATTTAAATAAATAACAGTTCATAACTTCCGGAAATACGAGGATGCATTTCCACAGAATAACATTGTAACTGATGAAAAATATCTTCCCTGAGATTCACAAGAAATGCATACACCCTTCCCATAACCACAACATTCATGACCACATAAAAAACGAACGAAAGAACGAATAAAACGTTTATGAAACACAAATACCATAATTAAAACTGTATGTTTTTGTTAATATCTAATTTGATAATTGGTTGTAATTTATGGCCTTGTTGCAACAACGTCATTATTCATACGGCAGCAGCACATCATTTCTGGCACGCCATGCACCCAGCAGATCATATTTTGGAGCCTACAGAAAATAATTTTCCATAGGCCTCACATTTTTTTTTATTTTGGTGGAGGAGGGGGAGGGTGATCCGATTCTGTCTGCCTTTCTTTCATTTCTGAGAAATGAAGACATCTGAAAAACATGAATGAATGACAATGAAGGCGACTGCTTAACAGTCGTTTGTTTGGAAAGCAATGATTTTTTTCTGATCTTCCTTTCTGCACAAGGTGGTGGTGGGGTGAATGTCTGTGCTGAACATGGCTGCGTGATAAGTGTTTGCTATGGTGTTGTTGTTCTTGTAAATAAATTTATGATTTAAGTGTCATATTAAGATTCTTTATAGAATTACAAAGAGCTAATATAATTAGCATTATTTTCGTTCACGGATAAAAATAATGACAGTATTTATACGTTGCGATGTCAGATCCAATACCATAGAAAATATGTAGAATAAGATGCTTTATCTTTTTTTTATATTCCTTCAAAAGAATGGGTTGGGTAAATTTTAAATATGTACCCACTGTTAACAGTGCCTTCTGACAAGTATCCTTGTAAGCCTAAAATATATTCCTATAATATTGCAGACACCTAATTGAAAAATTCAGTTAGGACTTTCAATACAGTATTTTTCGGTTAATTGCACATCAAAATTTGCACAAATTTTTGTTCAATTAACCGAGGAACCAATTATCCGAACCCGCTTACTTTGAAATGAAATATTTTTGACCCATCATGTGGTTCAATTAAGCGTGGAAACCAATTAACCGTAGGTTCAATTAACCGAAAAATACTGTATATTGAAAATGTGACAAGACTTAATTTTAAATGCATCTAATTCTTTCACAATAGGGAAAATGAGGCGGCGCCGATATATGCGATTTTAAATACCAACCAGTAAGGTAAGTGGTAAAGTCGGACGGGGTCCGACTATATGATACCCTTTACCACTTTGGCTATATTCAAGAGAAGCATCCTAACAGACCTCGCATTTTTGAAGGACCATTTACATGAAAGTGGATTACATTAAATATATGATCTGGGTCTAAATGTGAACCGACTTAATCGTACGATTAACAACCGGGTACATTTGTACCTTACTATGTTGGAGGGTATATTAATTTAGTATTCCGTTTATACTTAATGGTTTGTGACAAAACTTTCGTTCCATAAGCCGAGCTTAAAAAAGATTTCCAGTTTTCCGTTTATAACGCATCGAAATAATCATTTAAACGAATTGAGACAAATTGCCAAAATTTTGCATAGAGTTGTATTTTGTCTGCAGGCAGGCCAAGTTCAAAGATGAGCTATATCGGCCAACGCATAGGCGTATTAGGGTACCCCACATTTTGGGATTCTTGAGCGTGCTTTTTAACCGAATTCGCTTAATTTTGGTACAATGGGCTCTTCATTGGTACATCAATCTACACACATGTTCTCGGTAACCTATGTCAAATTCCATGACACACGTTAGGCTATCCTAACTTCAGTACGTTATGCAAAATGTTGTGCCAATCGGATTAAATTTGACTAATTGGTGCACCATTTGCTAAAAATCGAATGAACATATATATAGAATCTATATCTAAATTTGAACCGAATTTGGAGTCGATTTACAAATGTCCGCCGGACTGTCTGTCTATTTGACTGGCTGGTGTGCACAATAACTTTCGAAGGGCGTAACCGATTTCGTCCAAATTTCGTACATCGCAATATTCCTTCCAAACATACATTCATTTCTAAGATAGAAAATATAGGTCCACTCCTTCTGTTACCTCCTGCACAAAATTATGCAGAAAATGAATTTTAAAATATTATGCGAACAGAGCATGCGAAACATGTATACAATTTTAAGATGGGACTTATTGGTCCACTCTTTCATGTAACTTCCCACAAAGAGTCAAAATTTTGAAAATTTGTAAACCTTATATGAAGCGTACGGAATATTTAAATGCAATCCAAACTTTGCAAATAGAAATATTTTTACCTTACCAAGATCGAATCAGAAGATGAGAAACATCGGCCCACTTTTTCTGGTACCTCCCCCACAAAGGGTCAAGAAAATTTTTAAATATAAAATAGTCGTGTGAAATGTCCGATTTTATACAATATGTGCATATCATAATATGTCTTTTCCACTTTAATCAAGTTCGAAGATGGTACCCATCGGTCCACTGCTTCTGGTACGTACCACACAAAATGGTCAACATATATAATATCTTTCGAACAGACTATGCGATTTGAAAAAAAAACTTTCCAAAAGATAATATTTTAATCATGTCTGTAAAATATTGGAAAATAGGATACATCATAATTGGAAAATAGGATACATATCATATGAAGGTAAGGAATGTCCATCCATTAGTCAGTCCACTTCCTGTCGGTCCACAAAGTGTCAAAATTTTGAAATTGCATTAAATTTGATTCAAACTTTACAAATCGCATTATATTGGTACATCATACCAATCGCCCCACTTTTGGGGCCTTTGGGGCCCACTTACTTAAATCGCACGAAAATATATGTGGGAGCTATATCCAAATCTGAACCGAATTGAACAAAACATGTCGCCCTTTCGGCTATATTAATATCAGTACTGTTTGCAACTTTCTTTGCCAATCAGCCACATTTTGGGTCTTTGTGCCCCATTTGCGTAAAATCGGACGAAAATATATATGGGAGCTATATCTAAATCTGACTTGTTCCAAATTTCATCCAATTCGGAATATCAATTCGACTTGTACTTTGTTCACAAGAATACATGAACGGACGTACAGTGCACACTGTTTCCACTTGTATGAAATTTTTAGTATAGGTTCGTTGTGGGTAAACACCATTTTTGACAGAAACATGGACGATGTAGGTCCACGTTTTAGAATAGCTCCCATATAACGGTCCAATCCGATTGGACATATTTTGAAGATTTGGGCTACATTTTCCAGCATATTTGATTGAAATTTGGTATTTTGAGTACACAGTGGGCAAGGCAGCACCAAACAAAAAAATTTCAATATAGGTTGTTGCGTGCTAGGCCTCATGGTTCAAAAATAAAATATAAATTATAAAACTAAAATAAAATTGCGACAGCAGATCCGCGACGTGTTGATCGTTGCTGCCGGCAAAATGAACCGGATATGCTTGGCTGTGATCTAAGTTGCAAGTGAACAGCGTTGCAAAAATGTGGAAGTAAAGTTTGCCAATTAGTGGCAACGTAACGCATACCATGAACCTATCAAAAATACAACCCTGTAATGAGCGTAATAGGTCTGTACGGGGCAACAAAGCGAAAAAGATAAATGTCAGGAAAATGCGGGAAAATGTTGGGAAAGTGGGGAAATTTACTATGGCGGCGGGCATATAAAAGGAATAACGGGGAAAAAATGAGGCATAAGTATTTTTGGGGTTTAGGCAGGAGCCATCTTAATCAGTTTTTTTTTCTAAAAAAATCCCCATTTTTGTTTAGTCAACAATAATTAAAAAACAACATTTTTATTTGTGTTTTTTTATAAACACTTGTGTTTTTATTGTGTGTGTTGTTTATGCATTTGTGCGAACAACATAATGTTAGTAATGCGAATTGTTAGTGTGTTTTTATGTGGTTGAATGTTTTGTGTCTTTTTGGTCGCCAAGATCGACAGCACCAACCAATAAAACGTCCACTGACCCCTCCAAGTCCTCGTTAGGAAAATACAGCAGGAGTGTAAACCCGGCCATGGAAACCAGGTAACCTTTTATGTTATTAAATACTCACCGGTGTTGAGCAAAAATTTAATTGGTTCGCCAAGAGCCCAAGCGCATTGAGTATGCCTGAGAAGATGAAAAGAGGTTAAAAATCATTAGAAAAATCACATACATTTGAACATAAAAAGACACTAATACTAACAGAAACCAAAAAAATCTTTAACATATTAAAACTAAAACTAAATACAACATTTTTTTTATATATTTAATTAGTAGTTTAATAATTTAGTTAGTTAGTAGTGTTTAAGAGTATAAATGTGAGGATTTTTAATGCCAGGAAGTACGCGAAGAGTGTAGGGTTACCCTAAAGTTCCAATTATATATATTTTTTTTGCTATTTTGTTGTGAGACCAAAGTAGTAATGTCCCCGAAAACCTGCGAAGGGAGCTCTTTTAGGCCAGTTATTCTATTGGATGAAGAGGTAGTCTGAAGAATTAAATTTCGTTATCTCCTGGTTGTTAAAAATTCAAAATTCTGACTCGATTGTTCTTTGTTAAGTTTAAGTTTGTTCGTCCCCTAGGGCTGATGGTGGCAGGGTTATTGATTCACCCCTTAAGCGTTGCCACGACGAGCTAGTTGGAACCCCATCATAGAGCCGCAGTAGGCGGTACGCAACACGGTCCACTATTTCGTATAGTCTTAATATAAAGGTGCCACCCGAATATGCGCATTTTGATGGTATTAGCCACATTTTGGTATACAAAAAAAGTGTACACATTTAAAACTCTAAGTAGATTTAACGAAGACTGCAAAAATAGCACTAAAAAGGTGCATGTTAAAATTTGTGTGTTTAGAAAAACTGCACTTATGGAAAAATCTTGTTAATACGATTAACTTCAACCTCCATAATCGGTATATTTATTTTGGTGTATTTATTATTTATATTTTCACTTTTGAAATTTCACCTAATTTTTGTGTTATCTTTACTTAAGCAACCACACTTCAACCACACTCACTTCTAAAACATGCATTTCTGAAGTTCCGATAGAAAACAACAAAAAACTTTAGAGTAGCTAAATTTGATGACATTTGTTTCATTGCTGTTTTGTTTGTTTTTATTACTGACCCAAAATATTGTTTTCGATTTTTTTATTTTTGTCGTATGTCCTGATTTGGATTAGGCGAGTTTACTTGCGGCAAGTCGTTGTTTGTAGGAGAGAGGGGCAAGGGGAATAGAAATGAAAAATAAATTTCTCGTACCGACAATTTTCTGGCAATTCGTTTTGTGTATTTCGTATTTGTTGACGTTTTATATATACAGTATTTTTCGGTTAATTGCACATCGAAATTTGCACAATTTTTTGTTCAATTAACCGAGGAACCAATTATCCGATACCCGCTTAATTGAACTGTTTGTTCAATTACAGAAATCACACATTATTGGGTGAAATTTATTTCTAATATTATTGTCAAAGAATTTCGCGAAACATAGCACAAATCATTCTAGACTAAATTTAGAAAATATATATGGAGGCTATATCTAAATCTGAACAGATTTTCACGAAACTTAGCACACATCATTCTAGACTCAATTCAGTATGCTATTCCAAATTACCTGCAAATCGAAAGATATATAGGGGCTTTTGTGCACCATTTACCTAAAATCGGACGAAAATATATACGGGAGCTATATCTGAATTTTAACCGACTTATCTCAATTTGAATAGGGTTCGTCCTTGGGCCGAAAAAAAAAAATGGTGTACCACATTTCATCTAAATCGGATTTTAAATGCTAACACCTGTACTTTTGTTTACAGTTTAACATCAACAGACGGACGGACATGCATAAATCGACTCAGAAAGTGATTCTATGCATATTCTCAAAAGGAACCATGGGCCTGTAAAAATGCCAGATTTTTTTTCAATAATAATTCAATTGACCAGTGAAAAATAACAGGAAATTTATTTTCGATGATATGAATTTTGAACCAATTAAACGGGAAAATCAATTGGCAGGGATTAATTATCCGAGGAAATTTACATGTGTTTTCGTATGCAATATTTTGTTGCCCCATCATGTGGTTCAATTAAGCGAGGAAACCAATTAACCGTAGGGTAAATTAACCGAAAAATACTGTATTTAAATGTGAAAAAACAACAAATAGAAACATATTTTGGAAACCGAATTGCCTTGTATAGACGCATGAAGCAAGTTCAAAAGAGAACGACAAGAATTGCCGCAAGTAAAATCGCCTAATATAAATCAAGACTATGGGTGGAACCGGTGTACAGTGGGACGTATATTCATAAATCGACTCAGAAAATATTGCTATGCATATTCTCAAAAGGATCTTGTTCCCTTCCTTTTGTCCATTTGCACAAAGACATATCCTGTACCACAGTGTGGTGTAGGGTACACACACACAGTTCCGTTTCCGAGCAAAGACGACACCAGTCAATGATCGGTTAATACACAGATGAACTATGGCTATGTTTAATGTACAGTAGTTTTCGCTTATAGTCCACAACCTTAGTTGCACAATTTTTGTAGACTATAAAAAAATTTGCACTATATCCGAATTTGGTTTTAAGATTTTTATTGGACTATAACTCTGAGTTTTTTTTCAATTTCGTTGGCTGTACAATATGTTCTTAGTATTTCAATGGAAACTTTAATAGTGGATTCCTCATCATGAATATTATTATGGCATTCATCAACATATTTGTCCGAAACCACATCGTCCAAAATATCTGCATCATTTAACATTCAAATCATTCGTCATATTGATATTCGTGATATTCTGAGGAAAACGGTGGGTCACCACCGCATTCTGGCTACGGGTGATCGCCTTTCAGTATCAGGGTGATCGCCTTTTCTTTAATGCAATGTTTTTAGATTACACACACGAATTTGAAGCAAGTACAGAAAATGTGGACTATAGGCGAAGTGATCTAAAGAACAATACTTTATATGAATTTGGAAAAAAAATTTCAGTCTTGGACTATAGTGCGATGTAGGGTATTTAGTCTTTAGAATAAAAATCCCCATAAAATCTTAAGTTGTGTGTTTTCCTCAAATATATACCACTTTTCTTCACTGATCGTTGTATTAATAATATTTAAAGAAGGTCGGTCCAACATACAGAGTTGTCGGGAATGATTAATCCACAAAATAATAAAATTCAATATATAATTTCTGAATCATAGAGATAATATATTTTCATCCTTACACTATGTAATAACTAGTGAGCGGAGCAGTATAGTCGGGCGGGGCCGACCATACGATACCCTACACAACTACCACAGAACTCTATCTTTCTGCGGATTCCGAATATTACCTATATTCAGTACATCCCTTCTAATTACTTGTCCATGTTCCCTTCACCGTGGGTTGTGTTGTGATATTCGGTTTATAATTGAATGGAAAAAAACAAAAAAGAAAAAAATAAGTTTTTGGTCCATTTCAACCCAAAATTAGTATCTGATCATCACCGAAAAATAAAGGCGTTGTCCTTGACCAACTCTGGAACCTCTTGGAACATTTCAAAGGGATCAGCGCTATATTTCCGCCCTCTAGTGTAGTAATGATTTATTAAATAATATCTGAATACGTAAGCACCTGTAAATATTTACGTGTAACTCCTACATCTTAGTATATACGACAATTCAATTTAAAGACCAACCATTCCTCTTGGATATGCTATGAACTTCTCGACTCTATGTCCTTCAGGAGTAAATATATACGCCATAGAATACACATTTTGTCATTTTTCATACAAAAGTCATGAATATTGACCGATCTTTATAAAAACATGCATGCTTATTCTCAGGCCCGATCCCCTTCTCCATGCGGTGTTTGGGCCATAATTGCGGCCTCTGGAGAGACCAGAAAAACCGACAAAAATAAAGTTTTTGGTCCATTTCTAAAAATTAACCGATATTTTCCAAAAGAGGGGTCTTCATTGGCCAGAACCCATCCTACATGCAAAATTTCGTGAAGATTGGTCCATAACTGTGGCCTGTATCGTGTTTACAAATTATAATGGACGGACGGACACACATGTCTAGATCGACTCAGCTAGTCGAGATATGACGATCTGTATACTTATATACAGATTCGCGGTGTCACAAACTTTTGGGGCTGCATAAAGCTATAATACCCTGCAACATAGTTGTGTAGGGTATAAAAACCCTGACTTAATAATATTTTCATCCATGGAAGAAAATAGTTTATTATATAATACCATAGACAGACGACAGCCTTAATTTGCATTAAAAATTTCTTAATTTGAATTAATATTTACCCCTGACAGACGAGAGTTTCTGCATTTACGAAACAGTTTTTTGCTTCAAAACAATTGTTTGTCTGTGTGTATGATGAAAATTTTTTACATTTGTTTCGATATTTTTCGGGATTACATCTTTGGGAAATAAATACATGACATAAAGGAGGAAAAACAGCTCCCAATTTAAAAAATGGTTGAAATTTGCCTTCATTTCTTATTTTTATTTTCATAAATATACATAAATTTGACAATAAACAATTAATTTTCGACAGCATTGCCATATTGAAATTGCCTAATTCAGTATAAATTCAGTTTGATTTTGTGCATTAACAACACAAAAAAATGAGGATAATGTACAAGTTAATTTGAATTAAGGCTGTTAATGCAAATTAAGGCTGTCGTCTGTCTAGGCTATAAAATACATTCATATAAGAAAAGAACAAAATTCTCGAGTTTCTCGGATGTTCTTATATCCGTGATCTATTGTATATGAGTTTTCTTCTCATAATGATTTCTTTAGTATTCCTTCTTGGATGAAAATCTGTTACACAATAATTTTACTCTTTCAAATTCCAAATAACCACAACACAATTTATCTCTCTGGCATATTATTAAGAAATCAAATAAATTTTTCAAAATAACCCGTAATTTCGCCCCCATAATGTCTACAAATTGTAATGGGAACATTTGCATCTCCGATTACACCCTTTAACGCCAACAAACTAATTAGTCAACGTTTGAAATGCAAATCCCAATTTATCATTCGATCCAACAACTACAACAACGCCAAACAAAAAAGGGGCAACTAACTAAAATCCAACACATTTCAGGATAATGAGAGGTCATTGGACAAAAACAACAGCAACAACAACGCATGTTGGTGAATGGATGCAACCACAACAACACCAGTTAAGTGTTGTTTAAATTACTTAATAATTGTTGCACTTCTTGTGGAATGAGAGAGTGAATTGTTGTTGACATCTGAGATCTGAAGTGTTTTTGGGAGATTCTGTTTAACTTTCGAAAATCTCTCTAAACGTTGAGGGCGTTACCTTTTAGAAAACAATATTTTAATGAATACAAAAATATTGGAATTGTTCGTCTTTACCTTATTACGAAATTAAGCCAATGCAGATGTTTCGAAAAAAATTCTGAATGATATTTAATGCTCATCTTTGCACAGAATTTGTTTTTTTTTTTTTTTGTGGGGATACAACTAGTGGTTGGAATGTAGTGGCTGGAATGTGTTCGGTGTTGAATGTGCACTAAAATATAATTAATGACTATGACTGCATCTTTTTCCCAGGGCATAAAAAAGATGTATAATAAACAGGGGGTTGCCAGATGGGGAAGAAATATAAATTAGAATTTAAGGAAATGTAAATGAAATATTTATATTTTTCTATAAAATATATCCCAGATAGAAAAACATTGCCTCAGATAAAATGAGGCCTCCGATTTTTTTCTATAGGAAAAAAGCGTCAGATGCGTCCGATTTTTTTTTTCTATAAAAAAATGCCTCAGACGTACTGAGTCCTCCGAATTTTTTTCTATAGAAAATAATGCCTTAGACGAACTGAGGCCTCCGATTTGTTTTTCTATAGAAAACCAATAAGGAAAGAAGTAAAGTCGAACTGGGCCGACTATATGATACCCTTCGCCACTTTGGGTATATATGTATCCTAACAGACGTCGCTGTTTTTGAAGGAACATTGACATGAATATGTTAAATTTTGAAAATCGATTTAAAGAAAACTTGACACACGATTTGATATGTGGGAGCTATATCAAAATCTGAACTGATTTTCACGAAACTTCGCAGACATCATTCTAGACTTAATTCAATACGCTAGGCCAAAATTCGTTCAAATCGAATGATTTTCAGGGTCTTTGGTGGACCATTTACCTAAAATCGGGTGAATATATATATATATATATATATATATATGGGAGCTATATCAAAATCTGAACTGATTTTCACGAAACTTCGCAGACATCATTCTAGACTTAATTCAATACGCTAGGCCAAAATTCGTTCAAATCGAATGATTTTCAGGGTCTTTGGTGGACCATTTACCTAAAATCGGGTGAATATATATATATATATATATATATGGGAGCTATATCTAAATCTGAACTGATTTTCACGAAACTTCGCAGACATCATTCTAGACTTAATTTAGTACGCTATGCCAAAATTCGTACAAATCGAAAGACTTGCAGGGACTTTGGTGCACCATTTACAACAAAACGGTCAAAACTATATATAAAAGCTATATCTAAATCGGAACCGATTTTCACGAAATTCGCAGACATCAATCTAGACTTAAGTCAGTACGCTATACCAAAATTCGTGCAAATCGAAAGACTTGCAGGGACTTTAGTGCACCATTTACAATAAATCGATTAAAACTATATATAGGAGCTATATCTAAAACGGAACCGATTTTCACGAAACTTCGCAGATATCATTCTAGACTTAATTCTCTACGCTTTGCCAAAATTCGTGCAAATCGAATGATTTTCAGGGACTTTGGTGCACCATTTACATTAAATCGGACGAAAATATATATGGAAACTATATCTAAATCTGACCCGATTTTTACCAATTTTAATAGGGTTTGTCTTTGGGCCAAATAAGTGTCCCATTGTTTACAGTTTAACATCAACAGACGGACTGACGGACGGACATGCATAAATCGACTGAGAAAGTGATTCTATGCATATTCTCAAAAGGAACCATGGGTCTATCTTGATTCCTTTTGCCTGTTACAAACATATACACAAAGACATAATACCCTGTACCACAATGTGGTGAAGATGAGCTGAGCCCTCCGATTTGTTTTTCTATATAAAACTGAGGCCTCTATAGAAAAAAATGCCTCAGATGAACTGAGGTCTCTATTGATAAAAATGCCTCTAATGAAATAAGGCCAGCGATTTTTTTCTATAGAAAAAAAAATGCCTCAGATGAACTGTGGCCCGCGATTTTTTTTTTCTATAGAAAAAAATGCCTCAGATGAAATGTGGCCCGCGATTTTTGTTTTCTATAGAAAAAAATGCCTCAGATGAACTGAGGCCCGCGAATTTTTTCTATAGAAAAAAGAATGCCTCAGATAAACTGAGGCCCGCGAATTTTTTTCTATAGAAAAAAAGCCTCAGATAAACTGAGGCCCCCGAATTTTTTTATAGAAAAAAATGCCTCATATAAACTGAGGCCTGCGAATTTTTTTCTATAGAAAAAAATGTCTGAGATGTGCTGAGGCCTACTAATATTTTCCTATCGAAAAAAATGCCTCAGATGTATTGAGGCCTACGATCAGAAAAAAATAGATCAGACTAATTGAGGCCTCCGAATTTGTTTCACTCGAAAACTTGCCTCATGTTTCGTTCAATATGGCATCTCTGTCATTCTATGAATTGAACCTAAACAACAGATCATTAACTTTTACTTTCCTCACCAGCTGAAGCCAAACAAGAGAGAAGAGAAAAAAGAACTAAAAAAGGGACGAACTTCGTGGACATACACACGAGTCACGTGATTTATATGATTCTGGTGACAAACACTTGAAATGGTGATGATTTATAATGAAGATACATGAACAAGTATTAATTATGCCATATCCATATTCAAATGAGGAGCAGGGATACCCTTATGCACACGCACACCCCAACACTCACGCAGACCTGAGTACCACTTCACTCCTTAGCTGAGTCCGTCCGAAACGAAACAGTTCGTTCATCGATCTGTTGTGGTTGTGTTTATGACACGGTTTCGCATCATTTCATCTACTCGAAACTCGAGTGCTGAATAAGTTACGATGTGTTTGTTTTCCTTGTCCTTTTTGTTGTTGTTGTTCTTTTTTTAAGAAAACTCGTTCCTACTTTTAATGGAAAATTAGTGGTTTGGTTTTTGGTCGTTGGATTTCCTTGAATGAAATTTAATTTTTGGTATATTCTTTTCATGAGTAAAATTATTGAAATTTTGAATCAACTGAATCTGAAATTGGAGGTATAGGGGCCTTAATCTGATTAAGCCCCATATTTACTATTATTTGTTTTCAGGTAACATGGCGATGGCGATCTCCTTGACATATCACCCCTGTTTTCTTCCATGAAATATTTGAACCGACATACCATTGCATCGACATTGTCCCCCATTCGCCTTACAATGAAATCACTTACAGCAAACCTGCCCGGAATGTTGATACTATCCGTTTAATTGGCAATTAGAAAAATTAAGTTGTCATTTTTTTGATTTGTGGAAAACGCTGAACTCGGCAAATTTGATCATTAAATTAAGCCATTTTGACACGACAGTCAGCCTCCGCCATGGGAGCGCGAGCAGCTATCAAGACGACAACTGTCTAAGGAAAATATGACAGCGCCAACGATGTGATTAAAAACCATTTCGAATGAAATGTGAAGAAGAATTTGCAGACATTTTTGTTTTTGTAATACACTCATGTTGTTGTAAAAGGTACCTCCTACTTTTTTGAAAATATACCCAATGAAACAAAGGGGGGATAGTAAATCACAATGACCAGCAAACAAAGAAGGAAATTATACTTTCTAAAAATGTATTTTTTTTCCATTAAAAATTGGAGGTTACAGCTTATCTTGGGCATTTTTTTATATAGAAAACAAGTGTAGATCTCAGTTCACCGGAGACATTTTTCTTATTAAAAAGTCGTAAATCTCAGTTCACCTGAGGTATTTTTTCCTATAGACATAAATCGGAGGCCTCAAGTCATTTTTTTCTATAGAAAAATGACAATTAGGAAAATTGCTATAGAAAAAATTCGCATGCCTCAGTTCATCTGAGGCGCATTTTTTTCTATAGAGAATAATTCGCAGGCCTCAGTTCATCTGAGGCGCATTTTTTTCTATAGAAAAAAATTCACAGGCCTCAGTTCATCTGAGGCGCATTTTTGTCTATAGAAAAAAATTCGCAGGCCTCAGTTCATCTGAGGCGCATTTTTGTCTATAGAAAAAAATTCGCAGGCCTCAGTTCATCATCAGTTCATCTGTGTACTTTGTTCACAAAAATATATGGACGGACGGATGGACGGACGGACAGACGGACATGCGTAAATCGACTCAGAAAGTGATTCTATGCATATTCTCAAAAGGAAACATGGGTATATTTCGATTCTTTTTGCCTGTTACAAACATATGCACAAAGACATAATACCCTGTAGCACAGTGTGGTGAAGGGTATACAAATTCGGAGACCTCCCTTTATATGAGGGGAATTTTTCTATAAAAAAAATATTTTTCTGCAGAAAATAAGGAGTTATCAGTTGACGATGCATTTTTTTATAAATCTGAGGCCTCAGTTAGTGAGAACATTTTGTTGTTGCAAAAGACAGTTATTCTTCCAAATTGTTCATTGGGTTGTCACGCGACACATTTAGTGTTAATTAGTACTAGTTAATTATTTCCATGCAAAAGTGGCGAATCACTCGTTATTTTTTCGTTCACTTTTTATTTTCACTTTTATGAGAATTCATAAATAATTAAGACATCATCTTTTCATATCAAAATGGCAAAGAAAAAGAAAACAAACAAAAATATCATAGAGGCACAAATTAACAAGCGACACAAAACTTTTGGCAGCGAATCAAAGCATTTGCCACTCATTCGTTGGGCATCAGACGTAGGGACGGACAGAGAGACAGACAAAACAGACACATTGCAAATAATTCAATTTCACAAATGAAACCATTTTTATTTCAGATTTTCCTCATCTTGGCAGATTTTCATTTTTTCTTCGGCTTTTTCACCATTTCATTTGGATGATGATACGGTGCCGTAGCGTCATTCGGAAATTATCTTAAATTATGTGTTAATAATTTCACATCTTAATGATGTGGTTTGCCAGGTTTATGGCCTGCTTAAATGTTCATTAGTCGAAAAATGCAGGACAACGAATTGGGGAGGAGACATCTGACAGCCAAGCCAAGTACATGCATTTTTGTGCGACATTATTATTACTGCTCTTGTTTTCGTTGTTATTCGTATTCTTTCAGGGAAGAAACATTGCTAATTAGTCATTTGATAATAGCTACATATTGCCAATATACTCAATATTAATTTTTTGTGAAATTTAATTTTTGTGGCATTTCTTGTTTAATTATGTTCGAAAACTATATAATAATTATTTTATTACCGTATTTCATTAGTCTTACCTTAAGAGGACCCCTTATTTTCGGGTTCAAAAAATTGAATTTTGTTTGAAGAATGTCCCTATAAAATTTCAAGTGAAAATCTCAACAACTATGCAAGATATAGTGATTCTCAAACCCATTTTCCCGAATAAGTGTTTTTACAATTGGCGAGCACGATTACTCAAAAGCTACAAATCCCTACAAATTTTGACACGTTTCTCTGTGAATATATAGCTATCGTATGAAAAAAATCAATCCGTAAATCCAATCGGTGAAAATGTGTTCTGGAAGTATCTTTTTCACGCTTCATAAACCGTAAAATCAGTCAATTTCAAAATATGGGCCTACGTACGTATTGATCATTTTCTGTATTCACCATCCATGTATCCGAAACTCCAAATGACAGCTACTTTGTTACAGTGGTGTGCAGAAGCGACACTTTTTACCTCATAAAAATAATAGTAAAAAAAGCAAATTCAAAATATGTTTGTCATTTATTAAGTCTAGTACTTAATGAAGCAAAAAAATACGAAAGTACTCTCTTTTAAAATATTTTTAATTCTTATTAGTTACTAGCATATACCCGCTACTTCGATAGCGAATGTGGGAAGTATTTAAAACCCAATACCAACCAATATTAACACTTTTAGAACCGTTTAGTACCAATGTTCTCTTATAGTACTCAACCCGGTTCACCTAAATCCAATTTGTTTCAAATTTAGTGCCATTTAATACACATAGGTACAAATTTCCATTACTACCTACATCATGCAATCCAATGAAAATCTTATTACTCTATTTCAAGATTTCAGCTCTATTGGTTAGCTTTTAATCCAAACTGTGCCAAATCTAGTGTCATTTAGTACACATTAGTAGACATTTCCAAAACTTCCTATATACCCCATTTGAACCCCCCAACAGTGATCCTAACCACCATTTGGTACCATTTAGTGAACATTAGTACGAATGTCCAAAACTTTCTACATAGCCCAATCCTACACCCCGATAGTGATCCTAACTTCAAATTTCAAGATTCTAGCTCTATCGGTTTACTCAAATCCACATTTGGTACTATTTTGAATACATTAGTACAAATTTCCAAGTCTTTCTACATATCCCAATCCTACTCCCCAAACTGTAACCCTAACTCCAAATTTCAGGATTCCAGCAGTATTGGTTCACTAAAAATTTTAATTGTGCAAAATTTAGTACACATTTGTACGAATTTTTAAAACTTCCTACATACCCCAATCCTATACCACCACAATGATCCTAAATCCCAGTTTCAAGATACCAATTCTATCGGTTCGCCCACAATTCAAACTGTACAAAATTTAGTACCCACAAACCTACACCCCCATAGTTATCCTAAATCCAAGTTTCAGGATTCCAACTCTATCGGTTCACTCACAATTCAAATTGTACCAAATTTGGTACACAGTAGTACGAATTTCCAAAACTTCCTACATACCCCAATTTTACAAATCCGCAGTGATCCTAAATAAAAATTTCAGGATTCCAACTCTATCGGTTCATCCACAATTCAAATTGTACCAAATTTAGTACACAGTAGTACGAATTTCTAAAACCTCCTTCTTACCACAAACCTACACCCCCATAGTGATCCTAAATCCAAGTTTCAGGATTCCAACTCTATCGGTTCACTCACAATTCAAATTGTACCAAATTTGGTACACAGTAGTACGAATTTCCAAAACTTCCTACATACCCCAATTCTACACATCCGCAGTGATCCTAAATAAAAATTTCAGGATTCCAACTCTATCGGTTCATCCACAATTCAAATTGTACCAAATTTAGTACAAAGTAGTACCAATTTCCAAAACATCCTACATACCCCAATCCTAAACACCCACAATGATCCTAAATTCAAGTTTTAGGATTCCAACTCTATCGGTTCACCCACAATTCAAATTTTACTAAATTTAGTACACAGCAGTACAAATATCCAACACTTCCTACATACCCCTATCCTACACACCCATACTGATCCTAAATTCAAGTTTTAGGATTCCAACTCTTTCAGTTCACCCACAATTCAAATTGTACTAAACTTAGTACACAGCAGTACAAATTACCAACACTTCCTCCATACCCCTATCCTACACACCCACACTGATCCTAAATTCAAGTTTTAGGATTCCAACTCTTTCGGTTCACCCACAAATCAGATCGTACTAAATTTAGTACATAGTAGCACCAATTTCCAAAACTTCATACACCTCCACAGTGATCATAAATCAAAATTACAGGATTCCAACTCTATCGCTTCACCCACAATTTAAATTGTACCAAATTTAGTACACATTAGAACTAATTTCTAAAACTTCTTACATATCTCAATCTTACACCTCAACAGTAATCCTGACTCCAAATTTCATGATTCTAGCTTTATTGGTTCACCTAAAATTCAAATTGTACCAAATTTAGTAGCCATAAGTATTATTTTCTTAAAATAAATCCTGACCCCAATCCCACACCCCTACAGTGATCCTAACTTCAAATTTCATTGTTCCCGCTCTACCGGTTCACCCAAATCCAAACTGTACCGCTTATAGTACGATTTAGTACTTTTCGTACACACAAGTAACAAATTTCCAAAACTACGTTCATATCCCAATCCTCCGATGGTACTTTTAATTTCAAATTCCAGAATTCCAGCTCGATTTGTATCTCCAACTTAAATTAATACCAAATATAGTACCATATAGTACTTTTCGTACACATGAGTACACTCTTTCAAAACCATATCCTTAAATGGACCCTACTTCTAAACCATAATTCACACTCCAAATTTTAAGTTTTTAGCGCTATCCGTTCAAATGCTACAGAATTGTACCAAATTTAGTACATTTTCGTACTTTTCGGATAGTTATAGTTCGAATTTTCAAAAATTCTTTGGTACATCTATCCTACACTCCGTCAACGACCATCAAACCAAATTTCAGAGTTCTACCTCCACCGGTTCGCCAAATACAAATGGTATAACATTTTTGTACGTTTTAGTACTTTTCGTACCGTTCTAGTACGAATTTCCAAAAACCCAGCCTTATCTGTGACCTTTAGACCAAGAGTGACACTCACCCAAAATTTCAAGATTCTAGCTTCAGCCGTTTCGTCTGGACGTTGATGAATCGTTAAATCAGTCAATCACTTTACTCTTTTATTAGTATAGATTTTATAAGAAAATATAAATTTTAAATTATTTAAATCCCGTTTATCCCATTATGCATAGTTTCGAACAAAAATGAAATAAATAACTAATAATAATAAATAATGAATGAAATTATATATGAAATTATTGAGTAATAGATTCTGTTTTGCCCTGCAAAGGGTCATAAGGGCACAATGTTCCCAAACTTCAAAATAAAGGTCGTAAACGCTTAATTTTTGCTGATGACAACTAATTTAAATGCGCATTGTCATGCACGGTTGATGAATCGTATGGGTATGGGTCTGCTTTCATTTGAAATAAGTCTATTGAGAGCATCGTAGAGTCATATCAAACGGTTTTGGTAGATAAGAACTCTATCCTGCAGAAGAAGTAAGAATGAGCAGGACAGTGATCCCAGATACGCGGCCAGAATAGTGAGGGAATATCTTGGTGGGCAATATAGGAAGTGATGCAAATGTGGTATAGGTTGGTAATGTGGTATAGTCACTTTTTTGTAAACTGAAAATTTTAGAATAACTGAAACATGTTTTATGGTTTGCTGTTCTTAAAAAATAAGATAGCAATGATCTGTTTAATTTATTTAACTCACGTTGAGAATCAGTAGCAAAAATTAAATTTTTCATGAAATTGACTTTTTTGGTTGAAGTTTAAAAATAACACTGTGCTACAAAATAACAAAAAAAAAATCAGGGGTTCTAATGCACCAATTCTGTTTAGTTGGAGTCCTTGGATCACGAAAATACCTTTCGTTTTTCTGGGTCACTTCGAAAATAAATTTTATAACGGTAAATATAGAGAAAAACGTGGTTTCATGGATTTTCCATTTGAAACTTGAATAACTTATTTGCTTTATAACGGATTTATATTATTCTTTTTTTCTTTCGAAGAGTACAATTTTTCCTTTCAAACAAGATATATATTTGGTAAATCGGTTGAGTATAGGCTGAGTTACAGCGGTTGAAATGTGAAAAAATACGCATAAAATGACAAAATTTATTTTTCTTCGGACTGTACGATGAAATTATGATATCAAGCCATATAAGTTTTATTATATTACGGGGAAGAAAATTAAGTTAGCTTTCGAAAATGATAAAAATCAAAAAAATCGGTTAAAAAATGGATGACTTATACACATTTTTTATTGAATCTATGCATATTCTCTAAAGGAAATATGGGTCTGTATCGTTTCCTGTTACAAACCGTTATGATTGTAACAGGCAAAAGGAGACGAGATAGAACCATATTTCCTTTAGAGAATATGCATAGAATCAATACAAAAATGCGTATAAGTCATCCATTTTTTAACCGATTTTTTTGAGTTTTATCACTTTCGAAAGCTAACTTAATTTTCTTCCCCGTAATATAATAAAACTTATATGGCTTGATATCATAATTTCATCGTACAGTCCGAAGAAAAATAAATTTTGTCATTTTATGCGTATTTTTTCACATTTCAACCGCTGTAACTCAGCCAATACTCAACCGATGTACCATATATATCTTGTTTGAAAGGAAAAATTGTACTCTTCGAAAGAAAAAAAGAATAATATAAATCCGTTATAAAGCAAATAAGTTATTCAAGTTTCAAATGGAAAATCCATGAAACCACGTTTTTCTCTATATTTACCGTTATAAAATTAATTTTCGAAGTGACCCAGAAAAATCAAAGGTACTTTCGTGGTCCAGGGACTCCAACTAAACAGAATTGGTACATTAGAACCCCTGAAAAATTTTCGTGTCGCACAGTGTAATTTTTTGTTTTACAGTTTTTTTATCTTTATTATGAAATCATTAAAATAATCTTTAAGTACTATAAATCAAATAATATGCGCGATTGCACCACATATTTACCAATTTAGGAAAAAAACTAGACAATTATTCAGTGAACACAAGTGCAGGTAATGTGGTATACCTGGAGTCTGTATGAACAAAAGCCAGCACAAGACAACATTTCATTACTATTTGAAACATTTGTCCTCTACGAGCGCCTACCATGCATCATAAGGATGAAAAACAAAGGTTATGGGATTTTAACTACTTCTCCGTACAAAAATTAAATATTGCCATGTGTAGACATTATTAAATAATAAAAATTAAAGTTCCACTCAACGTATCCGTTAAAAATCGTAAAAGACATAAATCTCGAGCTAATTCACATTCATTAAAAACAATGAATTATATAAGATATCAATTGGAAGTGAAAATTATACTATACCACATTAGCATCATGTGGTATACCACATTACCTACAATTTTTTTTTTTTAAATCACTTTTAATGGAATTTCAAATATTTTCTCAAATATCTCTTAAATTGTTAGAATAATATTATTTTCAAATTGATACATGGAAAGACAACACATGTAGTTTGTTAAGTGTGTTGGCAATCTAAAAACAAATGGGTATACCACATTTGCATCACCTCCTATATTATCAATTAACGCATTGACCAGCACAATGTCCCGACCTAAATCCGAATGATAATTTCTGGTTAATCTAAATGAAATTTTCAATAAAATAGGTGGAAGGTATGCCAAATTGCATAAATGCCACCACAAAAATATAAAACTTCGGTATAAGAACTAAAAATATTCGCATTCTGTGAGTTCCATATTCGTACAAAAGTGAGTTCCATTGCACTCACTTTTATACTTATGCAAATATTGATTGAGTTACATTTTTAATTTTAAGGCGTTTTGTTAAGTACAAAATACTTAATAAAATACAACAAATATTTTTGAATTTGTTTTTTTACTTCTAGTTTTATAACGTAAAAAGTGTTCAAAGTACAAACATCTGCACGCCACTGTATGTGCAAAATTCAAAAGCTCTATCATAAATATTGTGAATTCAATTCTGATTTTTACAGACAGCAGACGGATGGACATCAACATAGTATTTTATTCTGATCGAGAAAATACAGCGTTATTCATTTCGTGGTTTGAAAAGTAAACGTAAATAAAACAAATGTAAAATATTTTTTTTCGTGGTGTATATTTTTATTGTAAAGTTTGATTGTATGAAGTTGTATGAGTGAAACACTTTGTCATTTAAATTACGTCCACGCGATCTGTTGTAAGCATTGATTTTTTTTTTTTTTTTGGGATAACTTTCGATAATTATGGTCCGAATTTGACTTTACTATATTTTTAACCACTGCAGCCTCTTCAAAACTCTTCACAAAAACCAGAACCTCCTCTTAAAGCACGATATGCGGTTGTGGCAGAATCATAATTTTTGTGGTGATCGATTATCAAAATAAATAACTATCCCAACTATCTAGCTTATAAACTTATTTAGATGTACGGTTTTTTATTTCTACAGATGTTTTGGTAATATCTCCACATTCGGCCAATACAAGTAGTGCAATATTATTTCCTTAAACTTTTTTGAGCTTGTCTTTAAAAATAAACCTTTAATAAGGTTCTGTGACCTTAAGATATCAACGTCCACCGCTGGAAAATATAGCCTTAAAAGTCAAACTTTGAGTCGCATAGTATGACTATGGTGCCGAATGTACCCTGTCAAATGCCGAAACTACCCCGGGTAGATGCACATTCGGCGAACTTGACTTTTTTTAGAAAACTGTAAAATTTTTTAACTAATACTAATTTATTATATGTTTTTGGTACTTCTTTTTAAAATTATGTATCAGACGATAATAAGCAGCCATAAAGTTTTTATATCTGTTGACCGTTTCTCAACACCTTAATGTTTTCACATTAATCCAATTGGTTTCACATTTTATCACGTTATTCTGGATGTACATAGCTATCGTATGAACTAGTACAAATCCAATCGGCGAAGATCCTTTTATTTTCCCCCGAGTGGTTTTTGGTAGAAAATATACGAATTTCAAAAAACAAAAATTTAATAATTTTCCTAGGTTGGGTTGGTATTTTGAGATTTGGAAATTCCAGTGATCGGCAATCATGCCCGCCGTCCAAAAGAAGGGCTTTTCCTAAATTATAAAATAAGTAAAAACGATGTTAGTTTCAGTCGGGCCGAACTTTTTATAACCTCCAACATTCAAAATATATAAAATTAATAAGTGCTTGGTAGTGAGATTTAACATCCATAAGAATACAAAATATCAAGTTGGTTGAAAACGAGTCCAAAATACCGATTATTGAAGGGAACCGTTATATGGATGCTACACCCAGACGTAGACGATATATCCCATTTCCAATACCAAACATCCTAGGAGTACTAATAATGCTTGTGCAAAATTTCAGAGCCCGATCTCAAATATTGCGATCCTTATCGTTTGTCAATTTATTATACGGCAAAAATATTCCTCGTCGAAATGTTGATTTTAGATCCGTTTCAGGCAATTTAGAGTCGATTTACAAATGCCCAAGGTAACAATCGAAGGGAGTAACCGATTTCATTATTTTTTGCTTAGATTTATTTATTATCCATGTATCTGAAATTGTGGTTTTTATATAGTTTCGCCCGATTTTAGGTAAATGGTGTACCAAAGTTCTTATACATCTTTCGATTTGCACGAATTAGGTTTAGAATGAATTACTGAATTAGGTTTAGAATGATGTGTGCTAAGTTTCGTTAAAATCGGTTCAGATTTAGATATAGCTCCCATATATTGTTTCGCCAGATTTTAGGTAAATGGTGCACCAAAGTTCCTGGAAATCATTTGATTGGCACGAATTTTTACATAGTGTATTGAATTAAGTCTAGAATGACGTGTGCTAAGTTTCGTGAAAATCGGTTCAGATTTAGATATAGCTCCCATAGTTAGTTTCGAACGAATGAAGGTTAATGGTGTACCAATGTCCCTATATATCTTTCGATTTGCACGAAATTCGGTATAGCCTACTGAATTAGGTCTAGAATGATGTGTGCTAAGTTTCGTGAAAATCGGTTCTTATTTAGATATAGCTCCCATATATAGTTTTGTCCGATTTTATGTAAATGTAAATCTTTTGATTGACAAGAATTTCGGTATAGCGTACTAAATTAAGTATAGAATGATGTGCTAAGTTTCGTGAAAATCATATATAATTCGACTTATATAATATATATGTATATAATTTCGACTTATTTATGTTAACTGTACACCAAATGGGTGTCTGATTGAGATTAAATTTTAAACAGTGCAGCATACCGAATAGCGTGTGTCAAGTTTGCTTTAAATCGAATTACACAAATCTGTCCCACTGTGCACAAACGACTCTAAACTTACCCAAATGAAATGTAATTTAGCATAGGTTCTAAAATCACATATTTAAGTTCGTTCAATTTCATGTCAAAATTCCTTCAAAAAGGCGACATCTTTTCGGAAAAACATATGTAGAATACACCCAATGTGGTGAAGGGTATCGTATAGTCGGTCCAGTCCGACTTTACTACTTTCCTTACTGGTTTATACTAAACCTTTTTAAGCGATAACAATATATGGGCAATATTGCCAATTTTTTAACATAGCCGAAGCGGAGGTTCACCCCTTTATAACTCGGAATTTACTTAAGTATATTAAAAAAAAGTGAATAGTTTTGGGTTAATTGGTCTGTCGTTGCAAATTGTTCATGATATTGACCTCCAAACTTTATTTTGGTGAAAGCTGTGTCTACTTTAATGTAAAAAATGTGCAAAAACATGTGTTGTGTTGAGGCGAACCATTTTTTATGTTCTCTAACGATTTGTGATTAAGCCACTCATTTCACGGTCTTCGTGTCAAAGTAAAACTAAAAGCCAACAAAATACGGACTACGCTCCTTATGTATAATTTTTCAAAATTTTAACTGCATCTACCTTTAAATGATGCTGACATTTTGAAGCTCGATTTTGAGAGTTTTTTTTTTAATTTTACTTCAAGCTTTAATACACATACAGGAATTTTAAAAATCGATTATAAGATTATTTTAGTCGCGAATCTGCGTAATTTGATATGTATTTTGTGTATGTAGTATGCACAGCTTCAGAGTAATACTCATCCGATGGTGAAAATTTCGTGCGATCAAATTTCTAAAAAACCTATTTTTCGGGCCAAATTTTTAGATCTGTCAACAACTGAATGATATGGGTACCCGCGATCAATAAGGTTCTTCTTCGTGAAAATCCATCTACTAGAACGGCGGGAACTGGCCTTCCAAAAACACGAAATTTGGCAAAAAATGCTTTTGAAAATATCGCGGATTTACTTGCGTTTTCTGTGTATCATTTCCGCTTCAATAAATGACCTCATACGGATTTTGATCTTTTTCGAAAAGAGAACTTCAAAAACTTCAGCCGAAAGAGAGATGTACGCAATTTATCTCAAAAATAGATTATGCTGGCACATCCATGGTTCTTAATGGACCACATTGAAATGGTATAGATCGATGCATTTTTTTAGTGTGCACACCGAAATCGGATGCGCGTTAATGGTATATGGAGTTTTCGGAAATTATTCGCGTTTTACCAGTTTTTGGGTACTTCAATGTAACATGTGGCACATCATAGCCGTCAACTGAAATTTCGCAAAATATATATGGATTGGAAGATAAACTTCTGTACTTCCTGGAAACCGCATGCGCATCAAATGATTTTGAGAATTACGCGATTTACACGCAATTTAAAATGTATATTTCATAATATTATTTTATTTAAAGATTTATTCCTATTTATAGATTTCTAAGATTTATCGGAAGGGTCTTGATATAATCCACAAGGTGTATATTTATACACCAAATGTGATTATTTTTAAATATGGCAATTTTTCGGCGAAATTGGTGTAAAATTGCCGAATAACCCCAACATTTTTTTCTGAAATTTCTTGTATAAAATTAAAAAATAAATATGATGACATTATTTTTTCGAACCAAAAACAAATATTTTTCCTCAATATCTTGTTTTGTTGTCGCTGTGATTTACAAACCGCTACACGGACTTGTGCGATTTTGATATCATTTGATTCACCATCGTGTTTAGATTGTGTTGATATTTTTAAATAATTTTTTAGGTGTGTGTATTCCATTAATATATTGAAAATATTGATGTAATCTGCTATATATTTTTTATTTTTCTCATATTTCGCGAATATGTGCATCTTTATCGTGATTATTATAATATATTCATATTCTTATTTTACGGAGGAAGATATATATCAACGTTTTTGGTCAATATAATAAACGGCGTAATTTTAAGATTTTTTTCTTATGCCCAAAATTAAAACCTCGATAACTTTTGCGCGCATCAACCAAAAATTTGATCGCGAACGGTTTCGGAGTCAGAACATTTTTCTCTGTATGTGTACCAAAAATCATTGACGTGCCACAAAAACAAAAAAGGTGATTTTTTGAAAATGCAATATTAAAAAATTGGCAATATTGCCCATATATATATACATATATATATATATATATATATTATATATATATATATTATATATATATTATATATATATATATATATTGTAAGATTAAAGTTATTTTAATTGTTGGTTTTGACCGAACTTAAAGACATTTTACTTGTTTATATTATGATTTATCAAAATTTCCTCATACCTCTAATAATTATGAAATGAAATAATAAAAATTATAAAAAATTTCATTTTAATCCAAATAATTTCGAAGTCATTATTTAATTGCACTAAACACAAAAATACGTCTAAGAAAAAATGCTAATTAATTGTGACAAATTTAAACGAAATGTGAACAATTAATTTCAAACAATTGTTTACAATCAAAAATGCATGTTCATTTATATTTTTGCCACAGCAAACATCTCGAAAACAAAAATTTAAAAAAAAACAACAACAAATATTTCTATTTTGTTCTAGCCCCACCGAAACAGAAAATTTTTGCAATTGACAAATCGCTATGAGTAGAAGTGCTAAATTAAGCATTTACCCGAAATTTCAGAAAAAAAAACTAAAGTTGTGAAAAATATTTAGCAAAGCAATAAATTTTTATGAAAACAAGGCAGCCATTATTTTTGTTGTCCCTTTCTGAACATTTTTTTTACGAATTGCCCAATTGTTTTTTTTTTATCTTTTTTAGAAAATGCGACTCATTATGGGGGAAAATGATGTCGTTCATTTGCCTTTAAATGATTCTTAATAGAGGCATCAACTTCCAATTTGAAAAAAAAAATATTAACAACAACAACCACAAATGAGAGATTTCAATATTGAGATGAATGTGAGCAATCAAAAGACCCCAAAGAAACGCCTTCTTCTTCTTAGTGGCAATCTCAAGTGGTTGTTTGTTGATTCCGAATAAGTAGGGAGGATTATATGGGTGGTACTTAATTCACACATGTTACACAAAATAACCACAACAGACATCTCATTAATTCGTTTCTATTGGAGCTAGAAGAGATTGTTGATATCGCTCTCCCTTTCTCTCTCATTTTCCATTATAGACTTCTAAATATAAATCTGAACATTATTGGTTGAAACAAAAATTCAAATTTGTTCATTTCGTAGCAAATTGAGGATCAAATCCATATGGTGTCTGCCGCCTGTGCACAGCGACAACTTGCCATCGTCCACGGATGATCCACATTCAGTTTGACAAGCGATTCGAAAGTGTAAACACACCAAAATAACGGAATATCATTTTTTTTTTCAAAATATTCGGGAGAAAATTCGTAGTGTTGTGAAAAAAAATGGAAACTCCCGCCGCTGCTGTTCAACGTTATCGCAATAGTTTCTCTATTGAAAATATTCTCTCAAAACCAGTGACAAATTCAAATATTCTCGATACGAATGTTGATGTTGATGATCATGTGAAATTAAAATATAATTTAAATGATAGAATCGCCCAAATGAATGCTGATAAAATTAATCATAATTCGATGCTGAATAGTCCACAAAGTGAATTGAGATCTTCGAGTCCAGAATCAAGTTTTAATGAGGATAATTTGGATGATGCAAAAAGTGATATCACATCAGAGGACGATCATGGTAAGTTGGGTGTTTTGTAAGGCATAATAATCAGGTGCAACATTCGTCATAGAAGATTAAGAAATTTGGCAAAAAAAACTAGATATGGTATCATATATTTGAGGATACGCCATCTGTGAGCTAAAGTTGTCTTGGTTTATGCGACAGTACTATTAGGTTTCGATTTTCAAGTCGCGGCGGAAGCAACAACTAACTTTTTGACTAGTGATAATACAACGAAATTTTCGTCTAAAATTGAGTACCACATAAATGAAAATGCCCCAATAAGATACAGTTTAAACTGTTAATTATACCCTCAGCCTTATGTCTAATTATGGTATACACAATTTGCTTCATCGAAATATTGGTTTTAAGCCCAAAGTCCTCTAGGGACAAATTCGTTTCAGACAATTTGGATTCATCCAGGCTTTGGACCTGGTAAAATTTCTTTCAAACTTAAATCAACATCAAAGATGGCGACTAATTGGTCCAGTCCTTCTAGTACATCTCGCACAGAGTGGTCAACATTTTGTTGAAAATTCATTTTATAATATCATGCCATCGTACTATCCGATTTAAAACAAACCCGTATAATATTTGACTAATTTTAAAAATGGGTAATACTCATATGTGGAGATGGGCAGTGGGTAAATACCCAAAGGGTAAATAACCGGTAAATTGGGTAAATACCCATTTGTGGGTATTTATTTGGGTATTTACTATATTGAATCGGTAATACAACATCTTACACCCTATTTCCGGGTTTCTGTTATCAAATCGATTTAGAATGGATAATTTTACGATACTTTAAAGACGTGGGTAAATACTTGGGTAAATATCCGAGTTTTTACCCAAAAATTGAGTATAAACTCATTAACTTCCGAACCACTTGATATAGGCGGCCAAATTTTTGCATACATGTTTTTAATGTCAAAGCAAATATAGAAATCCAAAATAGGGCCCCTGGGTCCAAGTTTTGATATAGCCCCCATATAACCGCATCTCCCTATTTAAGGTATTTTTTTGTCTATTACACACATTTTACAACCAAATTGGCTGTAATTTGGCACAGAGTGCCGCAAATGGGTATTTACCCGGTAAATACCATCTCTACTCATATGAAGCGGTGAGAACATTAACATTTTTACCAATTTTTCACATTGAAATATTTTTATCACAGCTAGTTCAAGTCCAAAATGGGATCCATCAATTCGCTCCTTTTGGTACCTCCCCAAATAAGGATCAAAATGTAAATAATATGTTCATCAAATGGGAAGGTGGGATCCATAGATCTCCTCCTTCTTGTACCCTTCCCGAAAAGGGAGAAATCTATAAATTAAACTAGGGTAGAATGATACTGTGGTGTCTAAATGGTCAATTGAGGTCTATATACCGAAAGTTTCACCATATGAATTGACAATATGCACTTCATGTGGCAAGGTGACTACACGATCAGATGGGCTTCAGGAAACTCAATGAAATATGGAAACACGTACATATATCTTTTTCGGTCTGAACTTTTTACAGCATCTATCTGAGGATAATGAAACGTATGTCCCATGAAATTTCTAATCCCACTTCAAATGTGGCGAAAATTTTGCGAAAAAAATGAGAGGGATAATTTTATAGGGAAAATACTAAAATATTAAATTTATATCGAAAAATTGTAATGACGTGTATACTTAAAATTGGACTAATGTTGAGACTGATTTGTATAAAGTTTGGTAGGGAGATTTTGTACTTAATCAAAAATTAACCTATTAATTAATCCCTATTTTTAAACCCTCTACAATAAGGTGGAATTAGGGATAGGTAGTCAAGCACACTAGTCGACTTCTAGACTCTTCGATTTCTGGTTCTAACCAAAAAGTCGATTAGATTTTCAACTTTTGAAGACGACTTTTTGATCTTTCGATTTTGTCAAACCTGTTCAATATCGATTTTTGACTTTTATGCCATGTTCTGATGGGCATTCGAACAACGTAGTTCGCTCTCAGAATTACGTTCATGAATTAACCCGTTCTCACAACACTATTCTTAATTCATGTCATCAGAGTTTATTTTTTCAAACTTTTTGTTAATAATCTTTCTCTGACTATAGTATGAACCCATATATATTTACTATTAATTCATGTTTTCCAAGTACATACTTCATAATTAAGGGTCGAACAACGAATGAGAGAGCGAACAATGCTCGCCTGTACATGGCATTACTGACAACTGCAAAATCGATTAAAAATTTGATTTTTATACCCTTCACCACAATGTGGCGCAGGGTATTATGTCTTTGTGCATATGTTTGTAACAGGCAAAAGGAAACGAGTTAGACACGTGACTCCTTTCGAGAATATGCAAAGAATCACTTTCAGAGTCAATTTATGCATGTCCGTCCGAGCGTCCGTCTGTCTGTCCATGTTAAATTTAAACAAGGTACAGGTCGCATTTATGATCCCAATTGGATGAAATTTGGCACAGCTGATTTTTTTGGCCCAAGGACGAACTCTATTGAAATTTAGGAACATCGGTTCAGATTTAGATATAGCTTCCATATATATGTTGGTCCAATTTAATGTTAATAGAGCACCAAAGTCCCTTCATTTCTTTCGATTTACACGAAATTTGACATAGCGTACTGAATTAAGTCTAGAATGATGTGTGTTAAGTTTCGTGAACATATAGATATAGCTCCCATGTATCAATTTCAGGTCAATGTTCTTTCGAAAAGACGACGTCTGTTAGAATACATATGTAGACCATACCAAAGTGGAAGGGTATCATATAGCCAGACCAGTCCGACTTGTTGTAAACAGATAAAATAAAGTTCTCGGATGTGTAAGACTTCCTCAATTTGGGCTTCAAGGTAGTAAACAAATATTTACGAAGAGAATCGAAAGTCGATCTACAAAAGTCGACTTTCCGATCTTCTCAAATACCAAAGGTTGACATCGACTTTTAGACTTCTCAATACAAAAATTCGATTAATTGATTAGTCGAATGTCGATTAACTTATCCCTAGGTAGAGTCTATATTCAATTTGCCGTTCCGTTTGCAACACCTTGAAATATTCAGCAGAGACCCCATAAAGAAAATGTACTCTGGATTAGAATAAAATTCAATGTCGATTGTTGCAAATAAGTTTGAGCTCAGAATATTTTTGTTAAAGCTTTGAAATTTTGCACATCCATTACTAATACTCCTAGGGTAGATTTTTTCGATTCGAACTGGGAATAATTTGGCATATGGGATTTTTGGTGAATAAAGAGCTTCTTTCCAGAAATTATTCAATATAGGTTAATGTTATAAAATAACCCCATAAAATTATCCGTTTAATTTTCGATATGTATATTACATTAATATATCTTTGCTTGAATGACATGGCAAACAGTTTGTATACTTTGATCCTCTCTATATTATAAAATTAAAAAATATCTAGCAGTTATTCTTCTCAAAGATAATTTTAAACCCATTAAACCCTACAATTAATTCGATTTGAAAATATCAGATAGACTTTTTTCAAGTTGCACATTTTTTCAAATTAATTCTAAATTCCATACCCAATCTTATTTTAACAAACATCAATTTAAATTGAAATTGACCACAAAAATGTGTTAAATTGAATTTGAACAAAAAAAAAATAGTTTCACTCATTAGGTGACGATAATTAATCACGACTAATTACAGTCATTACCAAATGACCAATGACACGAGCTAGCTAATATTGGCCAAGAAAAAAAAAGATAAAAAACAAAACAAATAAATTACAAACAAATCGCAAAATAAGAAGAAGCTAAGTACGCTAAGTCAAATTAATTTAAAGCAAATTATTCAAAAACAATTTTGTGAGGCCCACAGCAACACTACTAGAACAGAATATTGCGACATTCAATGCGTACAATGGCAATTGTCGCCATTTCGTTGTGTAAAACAAGAGAATCATAAAAACCGATCCCATTATCACCTTCGCTCGTCACTCGACGAAACAGAAAATAAGAAGAGGAAATCATTCGCATCTTGTTTGCCTGAGTGGCTGCCTGTCATTCATTGGTTGAGTTGGCTGATGGCGCAAATTTGTATAATTAACAAAAGCCAATTGGCCATTTAGTAATGTGAACATACACACTAACACATTTGAACAATGAAATGAGCATGCCAATTGTGAAGATGTATGTGTTCGTGGTATTCGTTCATATGGGTCACTACATCACTGCTAGAAAATATTTAAAAAAAAATATAGTAAGAAAAGTGGTAAAGTCGGGCTGGCCCGACAACATGATACCCTTTACCTCTTTGGAACTTTGAACACATCATTCTAGACTTATTTCAGTACGCTATGCCAAAACTCGTGCAAATCGAAAGGTATATAGGGACTTTGATGCAACATTTACCTAAAATCGGGCGAAACTATATAAGGGAGCTATATCTAAATCTGAACCCATTTTCACGAAACTTAGCACACGACATTCAACACTTAATTCATTACGCTATGCGAAATTTCGTACAAATCGAAATATATATAACGACTTTGGAGAACCATTTACCTAAAATCGGGCGAAATTAAATATGGGAGCTATATTTAAATCCGAACCGATTTTCACGTAACTTTGCATACACCATTCTAGACTTAATTCAGTAGGCCATGCCAAATTTCGTGCAAATAGAAAGATATACAGGGACTTCGGTACACCATTTACATAAAATCCGATGAAAATATATATGGGAGATATATCTAAATTTTCACCAATTTTAATAGGGTTCGTCCTTGGGCAATTTAATAAACTGTACCAAATTTCATTCAAATCAGATTATAAATTCGACCTGTACTTTATTTACGATTTAACATCAACAGACATAATACCCTGTACCACTGTGTGCTGAAGGGTTAAAAACCAGGAAGGAAATATCAAAGTAAGACGTAGCCGACTATATGATGCCCTTCACCACATGTAAATCGGGAAGACTTGGATTTTTTGGTGTAACATTTTTATGAAATCCAGCAAAATTATGTATGGGAACTATATCTAAATCTGAACCGATTTTAACAAAACTTCACATTCATAAAACTGGACATAATTCAGTACGCTGTGCAAAATTTAGTCTAAATCGGACAAATATTGGGAGTTCACATAAAATTGGACGAAACTATATATGGGAGCAATATCTAAACTATATATGGGAGCTATGTCTGCACCGATTTAAACAAAACTTCACAGACGTCAACCTGGACTGAATTCAGTAAGCTGTGCAAAATTTTGTCTCTATTTGGGCAAACCTTTTGAGTTTGGTGCAACATTTACAAAAAATCGAACGATGATATATATGGGAGCTATATCTAAATCAGAATCGATTTCAACAAAACTTCACATACATCAAACTTCAGTACGATGCGCAAAAATGTTGTTGAATCGGACAAATATTGGGAGTTTGATGCACCATTTACATAAAATCGGACGAAAATATATATGGGAGCTATATCAAAATCTGAACCTATTTTCTCCAATTTCATTACAGTTGGTCCTTGGGCCAAATTAGTGAGCTGTGCCAAATTCCATCCAAATCGGATTAAAATTTGTAGTATTTGTACTTTACTTTCTTCAACCGGACTCCAAATACCTTGGGGCCTCTTTTAATTTGGATTTTTGGTACCCCATATGCCGTCGATTTTCGACAATTTCCAATAATCATTACTTTCTTGGCATTGTTTTTTATATTTTTTCACGACATCGTCAATCGATCATTAACATTTTCGAACATTCAAAATTAGATCCTCTGCATAGTTCTTCACATTCATTTACAAATTGTCAATCTGTTGACAGATGCTATCTTTCACGTACATACCTACATACCTACATACATATGAACAGGCTGCCAACAATTTTCAAATTGATGAATTTCTAAAGATTTTCTCATTAAATTTCTGCTTCTTGTTTTCATTAAAGGTTCCAATGATGATCGTAAGAAACGTCCACGTACCGCATTTTCGGCATCCCAAATTAAGGCGTTGGAAACGGAATTTGAGAGAGGCAAATATTTATCGGTTGCCAAGAGAACGGCATTGGCAAAGCAATTGCATTTGACCGAGACACAGGTAATTAAAAATTTAGAAATTTTTTTCTTGGTGAAAAAAGGTATTTCTCCTGAAATAAATCTGATTTTTTGGATAACCTTAGAACTTCACTATTCATAAATCTGAAATACAGTATACTAATAATTTTCTTTATTTTTTTCAGATTAAAATTTGGTTCCAGAATCGTCGCACCAAATGGAAGCGTAAATACACCGCCGATGTTGAGACCCTAGCTTCGCATTATTATGCCCAATTGGGTATTGGTGGCTTAGCGCGTCCCATGGTTGTAGGAGATCGTCTATGGCTATTTAGTCAAACACCCGCTGGACCAGCACCACTACAATCGATCATGCTAAATGGAGGACCAGCTGCCAATGTTGGTCCCCCTTTGACAGCGGCCCAACTAAGAGCCTATCCTGCCTCAAATCTCTTACCACCCGTACCGAATCCCAATGTCATTGAAAGTGCCCGCAATGCCATATTGGCACGTGGTCAACCCTTAAATTACACTCTCAGTCCATATCTGGCACAACGTTCAGCCGCTGGCACTGCTGCCACACCATCGTCACGCTATTTAGAATATGCCGCCGGTACTCCATCAAGTCTATATCCAAATTCCCCTGCCTCATGTAATGATGCCTATCTACAAATGAAATATAATGTTTTGAATACAATTAATACGCCCGAAGCGGATACCACAACACCGACTTCAAATGGTTTGGCCGAATTGGAGCGAGTATTTGGTGATACAAATGCCAATTTCCTAGAACACAAAGCCAATGGAGAGAAGAGTGGTAAAACATCATCAGATTTTGGTTATAATGGTCTGGCACTGACACAACGTGCCGGTAAATCGACGTCGGGCAACGACAGTGATTCCGAATGCAGTGAAATTGATTGTGAACAAATTGATGATGAATGAAAGCAGGATCGGATCGGAATTCTTTATTTTTAATTTAGTGAAAATAAAATGTTTATTTAATTTAAGACTTTGTATAGTTTAGTTATTTTGTAATTTAAATTATTTACATCATGTTATGTGTTTTGTTAAGAAAAAAGAAATAAAAAATTAGTTTTTATTACGAACGGTTAAGGTTTAAAGGTTTGCTTCATTACAACAAACAGCAGTATAAAATTATGAGCATACTTTTAGGCGTTAAAATATAAATGTACATAAAATGAGCTCAACAATGGGTATTCATTAAAATAAATAAGGCCAAAAGTCGGACGGGGCTTCATCACTTTGGCTACATACCCTTCATCACTTTGGCTACATACAAGATTTTGATAATATGTACAACATCCTGTGGATAGAAAAGACTTAGCATCTTTGGAGGACCATTGAAATGGAATCGAAATTAAATGTGTGACCTACATAGATATTTAAAAAAAAATAAAAAAAAAACAAAAAAAAAACATTTCTTTGGTGTTCCATTTGTTTGCCAGTATGGTGATCAATTTACATAAAATCTGACGAAAATATATGTGGGAGCTATATCTAAATCTGAACAGATTCCAACAAAACTTCGGATAAATCAATTAAGACCTAATTCGGTACTCTGTGCAAAATGTTGTCTCAATCGGACAAATATTGGCAGTATGGTGTTCCATTTACATAAAATCGGACGAAACTATATATGGGAGCTATATCTAAATATGAACCGATTTAAAAAAAAATTCACGGACATAAAACTGGACCTAGTTCAGTATGCTGTGCAAAATTTTGTCTCAATCGGACAAATATTGACAGTATGTTGATCCATTTACATAAAATCGGACGAAACTATATGTGGGAGCTATATCTAAATCTGAACCGATTCCAACAAAACTTCGCATACATAAATAAGTACCTAATTCAGAACTCTGTGCAAAAATTTGTCCCAATCGGACCAATATTGGGAGTTTGGTGCACCATTTACATAAAATCGGACTAAACAATATATGGGAGATATATTAAAATCTGAACCGATTTTCTCCTCAACTTGGCTCACAAAACTGCACAGACGAACGGACATGCCTAGCTCGACTCAGAAAGTGTTTCTATGCATAATCTTAAAAGGAACCATCTCGAGTCATTTTGCTTGTTACAAACATATTCACAAAGACATAATACCGTGGTACAGGTTGGTGAAGTATAACAAGAACAAATGAACCCTCCGGACCATAATACGCAACAAAAAGCCCCTTTTTTGTTTTCCGAGCCCAAAGATGAGAAACAAAAATTTACATGAAGGATCGCCCTAAAAACTCAAAAATGGCAAATTTCAGCCACCTCAGTTAGAATATTCAGATAGGTACTTCAAGGTTTAAATTAAAATGAGCCGAGGCAAATATATAGGGGTATGTCAAAACGTGGATCGATATTGAAAATATGAAAAAAAACGTTTGAATGTGGCTTTGAATGGTGGTTTGAATGTGGAAACATGAATTGAAAAATGCTGCTACGATCTTCAGAATACCCAAAACCGGGCGAGACCGTAATATAATAACCATATCAAAACACGAACCTACGTTGAGGAAGTATTTTAACCTCCGAGAACTTGAAGCGGAACATAGACGCCCAGACCGATATTGGAAATTTTCTGCCAGAAGGTCTTTTATATTCTAAGAATCCGAAATTATAGCCACTTCGGTTGGCGGAATCTATATCTGACAATTTTCGGCAGAAACGCCTTGTAAGAAGCGAACATGACAAATTATCAATCGATATATTCGAACATCCTCTGAGGACCTTGAAAATACCATATCTGGAAAGACTATGTCAAGACATAATCCCATGTTCAAAACCCTATTGAGGAACTTTCTCACCCGCTAATAACTGGGAATACAAAAAATACTGTCACTTAAAATACCAAATATGGGAAGGAGCTATAATATGGGTGCTAGAACAAAACCATGACCGAAGGCCTTTTTTCAATAAAGGATCATAAATTCTTCTTTCCTAGAAAACCGGGAGGCCTTCTTCCCATAGGAGCCCCGAAGATATTCCTCCAAAATAAAACCAAAAGTTCTTCATTCTTAGAAGACATTTTCCATAGAAGACCAAAAGGCTTTTTCCCATAGAAGACCCGAAGAGCGAATGGTCCTCTTCCATAGAAGACCAGGATGTCTTCTAACATAAAAGGTTTTTTTCCTTAGAAGTCCAGAAGGAATTTTTTCCATAGAAATCTAGAAATCATTTTTTATGTAGCGAACACAAAATGAATTATTAAAAAATACTTTTTTTATTATATGTATAACTTTGTTTTATTTTCATTTAGTTTACTCTCTTTCTATATATATTTATTTTTTTATATATTATATATAATTTCTTAACAGTTTTACAGCTACAACATTGAGATTCATTAATTAAATATTAATATAAACTGTATAAAGTAGTAGTCAGAGGATTTTTTTATAATATATATATATTTTTTTTTTTTTGACAAGAGGTGGTGGTCGGTTATTTTCTTGATATATATATTATAAATGTTATAATAAAGGAAACTCAATATCGTAAATAGGAAAAACTAAAGAACTTAAAATGCATAAAACAAAACAATAACTATTTATAATAAACAATAAATACAAATTTAAAAACTATAATGTGGAAATTTTACAGTGTCATTATTATTAATTATATTAAAAAAAAAAAAAAAAAACAATAAAACAAATGCCTTAAGTAGGTATATTTGGTTGATTGGTTTGTTGTTGTTGTTGATTAATTATTAATTGGTGTTATTAATTTATTTCATTATATAGATTTATCAGTTGCTGTTGTTTGTTATGTTATTTTTTATCTTGCTTTACATTATTAAACCTAAAAAAGGAATCATCATTGTTTCAGATATCATTTCATATGGACTAAGACTATGATAAACTTAAAATAATAAAATTCTGTTAGCTCCAGGATAGATCGTATCCCTTCCAATTGACATTCGGTGCTAAATAGACACGTCGTTTATTGTGTACAAATGAAACAATGCCATGATAGGCTGTTCGTGGTACTCCACTCTGAAAAGAAGAAGAAAATGTAAGAAAATTTAAATTTATAAAATGTAATTGATTGATAAATGAAACGCATTTATGTCTAATGGGATATAAACATAGAATAGAGGTAAGAATAAAAATAGTATATTCAAAAATATAAATCTATAATAATGAACAGCAATATATGTAACATATTAGGAGAATCCTCCTCATACTGTTGGCGATTGTCTCAATGTTACATACTTTCTTATAAAAATTAAAAAAGACTACCTCTTTCTTAAGTATTTTTTATATTATTTTTTTTTTAATTAAAACTAAATACTCACCTTAAAATCATCCATTAAACCTAACATTTTTGTCGTCCGCTTGTATACATCTCGCGAATTATATTGTATACGTACGGGTCCATCTCGTGTTATGAGATTTCGTCTTAATTCATCATAGGTAACTACAGGATACGTGTAGACTTCTTTTAAGAATGTCCGATCATAATTATCCTATAAATGAAATTAAAGGTTATTGAGATTTTGAAATCAATCAAGTGGTATATTAGGTGCGACTCACCTTTAGTAGATAACTTAAATTCATTTTTGTAAATGGAACAAATTCTTCACTTAATTTTATGTAACGTAGATATTTATCAAAGAACAGGCCGCTGTAATGTAAAGATAAAATATACAAATTATTAACACTTTTTTATGATAAGATAAATGTTTTAAATGTGAAAATAATGTAAATGAGTCTCTATACAAAGGTCAGAGGTATGAAGCAACAACGAAGATATCATGTGCTGTTGAAAATTTACTGATAAATTACTATTATTATAACAATTGTTAGTAACAACTGTCCACTCGGAGACTATTGTCCCATGAAATCATTCTTTACACCTGAAAAGAGAACGGGTAGGGAAGAGAGAGCGGAAGAGAAAGGAGAAGATAGTAGGAGAAGGAGAGCTTAGAGATGGTTATTTAAGCCATGTCAGATTTTTGACAAAGCCTAGGATCTGGTTGGGGTCTATTTTAGAGAAGAAGGCTAGACTATGAATTTCATATCTTTCAAACTGTTTATATCTTCTGCCAATCAGCGATGTACATCTACAGACAGACATCTACTCCTCTTCGTCCTTACATAGACGACAGTAATCTTCTCCGCTGGAGTCCCATTTCGAAGTGAGAGATCTAATCCTGCAGTGACCTGTTATGATCCCCACAATGATTTTGATCTCTCTCTTATTATGTGCCAACAGTGAAGAAATTCTTAGGCGAGAGAATTGAGGCCAGACAGCTTTGAGATTCTGCAACCAGATTCTCTCGTCCATCTGTTATCGACTACCACGCCGTAGAACAAACGGATTTTGCCAATGAAATAGCCAATGGGTGGTTGCACTGATCTCTCAATCGGAAGATTGGACGACTGTGAACCCCTTCTATGTCACTATGTCCTGAAAGTTTGTAGTACACCACTTCAAAACCTTGAGGGCCGCCTGACTATCGATTATATAGTCACCGGTCCCGTATTATGAGTTGTATATTTCTAATACCCTACAGTAAACGCCTACACCAGTGCCTTCCTCCATCTTTGACCCTCTGTGAAGAATGACAGCCCTGGCAGAGGTAAAGAGCCACTAGTTCAGGATTCCCTACTAGGAAACTCTACTTTGATGTCATTAAAGTCTCTATGAGAGGGAGGGGATCACAACCTGGCGTTATGTTGAGGATACTAGCGTGACCATAGTTCAGCGATTTCCAGGCATCCGTTTCTCGGAGCCTCAGGGCACATCTGGCCGCCAGGAACTTTATCAGAATGTCCAGTGGTTGGAGATTCAGGATCGCATTCAAGGATGCCTGTGGTGTACTTCTTAGCGTTCCGGTAGTCAGGATCGAAGCCGATCGCTGTACTGAATTTGTCAGCAGTATCTTTTTGTTGATCCCCTGCCACCATCCAATGCATCCATATGTAAGAATGGGGAGAACGACCTCTGGTCTTAGTCCACAGCTTTTTCCTATGGAGTTCTTGCAAGAGTAGAGTGCTAACAGTCCCTTCTTAAAGCGTTCCTCAACATTCCTATTCCACGTTCCAACGGGTCGTGTAAAAACATACACATATTTTCTGCGAGGAACTGGAAGCCCGATATTCGACTAATACGGAACGTTGATTCCCAATTTCTTTGTGGCCCAAACGGATATGAACGTCACATACGGCTAATACAACTCCGTCGATGGACTAAAAGATGACAATTCTTTCTCAAACTTACTTTGATACTCCAACTTTGCCAAATGTTTGTGTCCGCGATATTTCCGGTCGTATGCAAACTCGATTTTTTCTTTGCTCTGGATGTCTGATCCAATCGTCCCAGAAACTAAAATTAAATTAAAAAGAGATAACAAAAATGTAATTTTAAATTAATTTTAACGTTGGAAATAACGGGTTACTTACGATTTAGGCCATTTAACAGACAATTCCTGCCACAATTCTTTTGTCAACATCCAACCCAGACCGGGGAAGAAATCGGTACGATATAACAATTCTGGATGCGAGGTATCAATTAGATTTGCTTTACCATTGTCATTCCATGCGGAAACGCACCTATAAATATAGAAATGCTTGGGTAAGTACAATACGCCAAAATAAATATTCATTTGAATGATATTTTTCAACTTCTTTCGACGAAGTACTCAATGAAAGTATACATTCTGCTCTTTTATAAAAGAAGACACCTTTCTGACATTATATGAAATCTTTCTGCTTTTCTATGAAATGACCCCTTTTGGGCTTCTATGGAGGAAACCCTTCTAACCCTTATTGTACGAAGAAAATGTTTTGATTTTCTATGGAATGAAACGATAACATTGGTTTTCTATGAAGACAGACATTTAATATTCCATGGAAGAAGGTCTTCTGACCTACTATATAAGACGATCTGCTGGTCTTCTATGGAAAAAGGCTCTCAAGTGTATCATTGAAGAAAGCTTCCAGATAACATTTGAATCGGATAAATGAAAATGTTTACAATTTCGACAAATGATATGTTTTTACTGCATTGTTGATATTTGTTTTTATAGCAGTTTTATTGCTTTTACACATTGGTTTGGCCGTGTAAGACTCGGGTCGTAGACTACTCTGTCGTGGAAACGGTTGATATTTATGGTCGGGCTTTTATGATGTGGAAATTTTGCATCTAATCGAACACTTTCTCTGAGAGTTATCTGGCGCACTAGCTAGACAAGCGGTCACTTATGGTCTAACTTAATTTTGAGTAAAACAAAGATTAAATAATTTTTTTTTCCTTTAGGAATGATTTCACGTAGAATGATCCACGTATTCAATTCATATTATAATAAATACGATTTGTGTAGTACAGAATAAGTCTTCTAAACTAAACGTTGGCGTAAATGGTCAAAAAACATACTCTCATTTGCTTTCTTTCCTCAGTATGTTTTGGTGAAGAATTCTCAGTTACGCGTAACTATACATACTCTCAATTTAGTTATACCCATAACTGGTTAACTAAAAGGGCCCTCTACCTTTTAGCTAATCATATATTAATTATAATTTAATTTATATTTACCACAGTGAACTATCTTGCTTGAGTAGATGATGTGTACCCAAGAAGTATTCATAGAAATCTGGCGCTACATTTAAATCATCCTCGACAATTATCACAAATTCATAGCCTTTACTAAATGTGTGATTCAGTGCCCAGCCATAGTGACGTGCAATTTTATAATATCCCTTGAATTTCTTTTCCTTGGGTGGAACAAAGATATCCGATTGATCGGGCTGTTCAATGAGGCTAACCTGAAAAAGGAGAAAATTTTAAAATTTAATATAAATCATTATTAATATGAAATATTCTGAAACAAATAAACAATTACTAATATGAAATATTATGAGGTTTAAATGATGTTTTGGGAATTCTCTAGGAATGCGTAGGTCGTCATCGTTGTGCTAATTATAATATATAAATTTTATGTGGGGAAGTCCATACATTTTACGGAACGGCCACGGATACTTTTGAACATTTTTCATATACCCTTTGTGTCTTGGGGAAGTCCGTAATTCCGTAGATATGACTTCATTCTTGTAAGGAAATTAAATTTTTGTAATCAAAACTTAAAACGTTTTAATATGATGCCCACATTGTATTAGCGAATTTAAAAAATGAGGAAAAATAAAAGGTTGCAAGCGGAATTCCTGAGGCTGATATCTTTGAAAATTTCGGATTTCCACAAGACATAATTTATACCGTTGTAACCAGTATGGCAAACATTTTTAAACGATCCACAATTTTTAATTCCCGGCCACAAATTTTTAATTCAAAATTGCATCAAAACTGCATTTTGACTGTATGCAACAGTTCATAGGAGGAATGTTCAATACCCGACCAATTTCGTCTATTTAAAACCAGTAAGAAAAGTAGTAAAGTCGGACTACATGATACCCAATTTTCACGAAACTTTGTGCACGTCATTTTGCACTTAATTCAGTACGCTATGCCAAATTTCGTGCAAATCGGAAGATATATAGAGACTTTGGTGCACCATTTACATAAAATCGGACGGAAATATATATGGGAGCTATTTCTGAATTCAGTGCGCTATGACAAATCGAGAGACATATTCGGACTTTGGTACACCATTTACATTAAATCGACGAAAATATATATGGGAGCTATATCTAAAACAGAACCGATTTTAAGGAAACTTAATGCACATCATTCTAGAATTAATTCAGTACGCTATGCCACATTTCGTGCAAATTGAAATATATATAAAGGGACTTTGGTACACCATTTATATTAAATCGAACGAACATATATATGGGAGCTATATCTAATTCTGATCCGTTTTTTCCCAATTTCAATAGGGTTCATCCTTGAACCAAATAAGTGTCTGGGGCCAAATTTCATCCACATCGGATTATAATTGCGACCTTTGTTTACAATTTAACATCAATAGACGGACGGACGGACAGGCATAAATCGACTCAGAAAGTGATTCTATGCATATTCTCAAAAGGAACCATGTGTCTATTTCGTTCGTCTTCCAATAAATGCATACCTTCGTAAATTTCAAATTGATCCGATCCCTAAACATGACTTCTTCATCTTACGTCCACACTTACCTCCTTGTCATATGACAAGATGACATTACGCGTTGCCTCATCACCACAATCCTGCGAAACAATTATCGGAAACTGCTCCGCACTGGGACGATATTTTATGAGATTATCCAGACATTTTGAAATGGATACACGATTACAGGCAAATACCAATACCGGTATGACAGGTTGATTATTTGCAAGTCGTGTTATTACGGTCGTAGGCACTTCTGTGCCATGCTGTTGAGGTGCCTGTGTATCATTCGGTGTCTCGAGGACTTCTTGCTGAGCCTGTTGTTCTTCCTGCTGTTGTTGTTCCTGTAACAACTTGTCATTTGATGGTGGCTCCTGTAGACTTAAAATAGTTTGTTGTTGTTGCTGTGGATTATTATTAGCTATATGCGATTCTTCATCAGCTTCCTCGGCAGGTTCATTTAAATATTTCGATTGTAATATACCCAATAAATTGATCATTAACTTATCGGTTTTATGATATTCCTCACGGGCATTTTGTTCCAATTTGTCTATGGTATGTTGTCGTCGATTTTTGAGCAGGGGGAATTCACCATTTGTCTTGGGCATAAAATAGAAAATGACAAATGTCCAGGTGACCAGAAACCCGGCAATCATTAATATTTTACGGGATCGCATTGTGTTCTGGGGGTTTTGGTTTTTTCGGTTTTGCTATTTGGCAAGTTGCAGTTGGGAAAGTGTGGGTGGGGAGTTCGAAAGTACTTTTCTAAATTATTCGAGTAAACTATTTCGAAAATAACAGCATTGCTATCATTAGTGAATTTTTGTTTTGTTGTTATTATAAATTATAGATATTTAGTCCATTCGGCTGTTCTGATTGTTTGCTATAATTATTGTGTTTGCGTGTACCTTTTGCCCACCACTAGCCAACTCACACATTCGACGGCATCTCATTCCACCATTCAACAACTGTTGTCTGTTTGATTACTGATTTGTATTGCTGATAGCAGTTTTCGTTGCTGTTTTTATTTTTAAGTATAAAACTTTTTTATAACCATTCTGTTGTTGCTGTTGGCTTCTTTTGTCAAATGTGTTGTTGTCGTTGTTCAGTCATTATTCGGTGTTCCGGTTCTGCCGCTTCTGTTGTTGTTGATGATGATGATATTCTGGAATAGTATGACCTTTTAACTTAATTGATACTTTCATATAAAAATTAATACTCGATGTGTCTAGGTCACCTAGGGCTTTCCTTCGTTATTAACCTTTACATTTCCACGCAAACACACGCTTCTGGACAACCACATCGCAATAATTAACTAACAGCACACAGAAAGATCACCCCAGAGATTTGCCTCATACAAAACAACTAAGCCCTCTTGTTGTTGTTGTTCTGTTTGAAAAAAGACCACCTCCACGTCTGCTTTGTTGGACGTAGCACCTTCTGTTGACAATTTCAATTACAGTTTCTCACATCCGAAATGAGGCTGCCCCTAATCTATGATATTTTTGTGTTAATTAGTGAAACTTTTCTCAATTCGTTTGTCTTTTTGTTGGCGTTGAGGAGCTGCGTTCCATCAATGGTAGTCCTCTGTTCACTTGATAATTTCTCGGCTCTCTTGAATCAATTCTCCTTGTTTCTTATTTTTAATTTAATTTGCATTACATCTGCCGTCATTAATTGAATTTAAATTGTATTATTGTTTTGTTTTTATTTGTAAAATTAGCAAAAATATTTGCAATTTATTTCCTTCTTAATTTCTATTGCACACTGCTTTGCCATTTCACTTGATAATAAGCGAAGTTGGTTGTGGCCACATTTGAGCCGAACGAATTAAAAAGCGTTCCACCAACTACGAATAGTGGGTGTTAGTAGAGAATAGCTGATAAACACTGAACTCAAAACACAATTGGGGACATGTTTACGAATGTGAGCGGATTGTTTGCGTTGTATAGAATGGGGAAATGGAAGAAGTGGAAAACAGCTGTAAGGAGTTGGCAATCAGCTGTTAGTGAATTTGAGTACTAAGTACTCATATGGGGTTGCTGCAATAGGTTGCCGTTTGAGATGTATTCGAGTAAGTTAAAAACGTTATTTTTTAATCCTGCGGAAAAATGCAAAAAGTGAGTGAAAGTTAGGGTAATTGTTCTCGTTGTTTCAAAAGTATGGGACTGGAATTCGACATCTGTCAATCTTTGTTTATAAACCAATTGTTTCTCTTTTGAGTTGAAAGTCTGGCATTGAGGGAAATTGATCGCTATCTCATAACGAATAAAAACTATCAAAACCTACTAAAAATGGTGATTCTAACACAACCATATATCGCGCTTTAAAATAATTTTATGGTTTACATAATTGTGCAACTACTGGAATGTTATTAAAAAATTGTCGTATTTGGGGTTCCGAGATTTCTCAATTAATTTAAGAGAGAGGGTTAAGTCAAGTTTAGGGGCTCCACTCGGATCATTTTGAAATTGTTACTATAGGTAGTCCTCGGAGAGCTGCAAGTTCGGAGAATATTTTGTTTAAATCAGTCGGTTTACTATTTCCAGCAAGGCAATATGGGCATCATTTTAAAGGTTACGGATAGTGTTTTAAAAGTAGACGCAGAAATAAAATTGAAAAAAATAGGATTGCGTAGCCACGTATGCGGCTACTTAAGATGCCTTTATATTATTCTGAAATTTCACTTAGAAAATGCTTTGGATTGCGTAGTCATGTATGTGCCTGTCCATAGGTTTCCGAGTGATGCCCCTAAACTTGACTTGTTTCAGGAGAGGCTGAAAATTCACTATTTGGCCCTTACATCCTCGAAAACGACTATGAAACAGATGTCACCGTTTCACCATTTCCTGGCGGCATCATTTCTTGTCGTGGCAATATAAACGGGCCTCCAAGATCCTGCGAGTTTACACCGTTAGACTTTTTTATGGGGTTGCTCGAAAGACCGCCTTTATGCAGGTTAACCTTCAACTCTTGAGCACATAAAACATTCTTCAAGTTATGGCGTATGCAAATTTCTGGCCCGTGGAAAATGGCGTACCCAAGTCTCTGCACCCTAGAATCCCTAAAGTAGAATTAGTTAGATGTTCATTTTCCATGGACTGAGGTTGAATATGATGCAGCAATTGCACTCTGGATGAGTATGCGATGTTCAGAGTCTTTAAACCAGAATTAGTCCTTTTAAAACATCCTGCTGGAAAAGGTCATACGAGAGGCAAACGACACTCTATAACACATGTAACTCGCCTACGCCGATGGCATCGACATTGCGAGCGGTAAAAGCCACCTTTGAGAAGAAGTCTCCCACAGTGGACTTGGCGGTAAATGGCGAGAAGATCAAGCTGATAGTATCAACGCGTAAGACGTCTAGTTCACTCGGACCAACTGTGGAGCATGAAAACTACAGCTTCGAAGTAGTCAAAGATTTAATATAAATCGGTTGATATTCGGTGAAGGATAGTGTTGGTCAACAGATGCTACTATGATCTGAGTAAGCAATTCAAAAACAAGGTCACCTCTTACCAGACTAAACTCACATTCTACAAGACGCTGATTCTACCCGTGCTGGTGTATGGACAAGCTGAGATAAAGTGTTTGAGAGAAAAATTCTCCGAAAGATCTACGGGTCGTGCTCGAACCACGAGCTTTACCATCTATACATCGACAAAGTCAGTCGTATCAAGCTGTAGCGACTACCGTGGTTATTCTATTTTGTGCGAATGGATGAGGATGCCCAGCTCAAAAGGCATATGAAAGTGAGCCTACTTATGGTTCACGCAGGAGGTCAAGGTCACGAATTCGATGGAAAGATCAAGTGAAGGATGACATATCTAAACATGGTCTTTCAAATTGGAAAAACTGCACACAAGATCGACGCGCCTGTAAATCTTTTTTAAGTTCGGCTTATCGAACAAATGTTCTGTCTCGAGTCAGCTAAACAAAGGAGAGATTTTCAGGGTCTTTTATGCTTACCAAATCTGTGGAGAGAAGTAAAGGTGACTTTTATTCTCAAGGCGGGGAAGCTTAGTCACAGTTTATCGAAAGACTACAGTTCGAATAGCCTTTCTCTTGAAAACAATGTAAAGGTTATTAGATTTTGGGATCAGAAAATCATTGAACTTAAATGAAATCAGCAAATCCCAGCACAGCAAATCTGTAGACACTGTTTTACATGAAGTAGTTGGGCATTTTAAGATAAATTTGGAGAACTCCAACTTCGCGTTGGCGTTTTTTCCCGATAAAGAGGGAGCTTTCAACAACGTTAAGATGAAATTTGTTCACTTGGGGGATTATCCTCTTCCATAGTGGATTGGATTGATGTTATGTTGAAAAGCAGGATAACAAATGCAAACATTTGGGGAGAGCTCCATAAAGAGGAGAGCTCCAAAGAGGCACTCCACAAGGCGGGGTCCTGTCACCCTTGTTTTAACTTCTAGTTATAAACGAGATTCTTCACTTTGACCAGTTGCGAACGAATGTTGTGGCTTATGTCGATGATTTTGTAGTCCTGTTTAAAGGAAAATTCACACATTATGCAGGGTGCACTGGTATGCTTCAACCTTGCACCCAAGAACCAAATTCCAACATTCTCCCTACCTACAATAGATGGTGTAGCTCCGGAACTCTCTTTGGAGGCAAATACATGGGCACCATCCCAGACATCCGTTTATCGTGGAAAAGGAACAAAGAAAGACCTAATAGCACTGTACCACTGCAAGAATTTAATTGGGAAGAGCTAATAAAAAATCAAGTAACCAGAAGCGCGTCTAGAATGAAGGACATATGAGCATGGTGAACATCACACGATAAGAATGCAACCCAGCAGTCCGCTGGGTATTACAATAGTATGTCAATACGAAAAAAAGAAATAACGGCGGTTAATAGCATACAACTAGGATCCGATTCAGATGAATTGTATAGCTGTTGCATTGTGGAACAAAATTCGTACTAGAAATGATATGACAGCCTAGGGCATCGCTGTGTAATTGTAAGTTGAAATTATATACAGGCTTCGGATGAATCGTTGCTACATTGTATTTGGTCTCAGTTGGAAGATGTATGGGTAAAAAAATTCGCTGGGAATGTCCTAAACTTGACAAGAGATTACGGAAGGAAGACACTTTCGTTTTTTTTGTAGTTAGTTTTTATTATCATTAATTAAAAATTTTCAATGCTTTACAATTAATTAATATATATTTTTTGTTTTGATTTTCATTATTTTTTTATTATTATGGTTTTTAATTATATAAGACTTACTTAAATTTTAAACTTAGTAGACTAGTAATGCTTAATTTTAATAGAGGGCAAAAGTAGTATGAGGTCTGTTAAGAAAATCAATGGTGGTGTATTTATATTTTTTTAAATTTTACAATCAAGAATTTTTCGGATTTTAAAAATCAGCTTTATTAACAATCATGCTTTCAGGGTGGAAGAACAAAGTTTGCCAAGGAAATTAGGATGTAAATTATCCTTTTGGATTACAAGGATAATCTAAGTTAGACCCCTTGATTATTTTATAGGTCATATGACTTTGCATCCTAAATTATTATTATTTTTAGTTTATTTCGTATTAATTTCAATTTATTTTTTTTAAAAATGGCAGTTACATATTAAGCAGTTATAGTTATTCAAAATGATTAGAAGTTCCATTTTTCCGGTTGAGATTAAAGCAAATGTTATAAAAAAGTTATTAATATTTATTTATGTGTTTAAAAATAATATTTTTTTATATTTATTATAAAAGATTTACAGTATTTATTTTTTATTAGCTTGTGTGTGTATCTGTCTATTTGTAAATATGTTTGTGTCAATTTAACAAAAATATTACGAATGTTTTTTTGTAAACATTTTCATTTTAATAATTTTGTTAAATTAAGACCGTGGGAATGTTTCATTATTTTCTGTTGAGAGGGGGGCGGAATAACTTTACAAAAAGAAATGGAATAGGTTTCTTTTGTTTTTGTTTTCTTCTTTCACAATTCCATGTCCACGCTTTACTCTTGAGGTTTCTGTTTTTCTTCGTTCATTTATTTACAAAAATTTACACAGCATTGCTACAATTGCGAAGACGAATATCCCACTTAAGGTGACTGGGGCAGCGGTTCGACCAGCATTCCGTGCCTGTTCCAATTCTTTTTCGTCGACCACAAAAGCGGGTACAGATAACGGCAGTTGTTCATATGTCTTCACCAAGGGTTCATTGAAATGTCCGCGACTGTTGCGTGCCAAACGTTGATTGGCCAATTTCAATTCGCGTAATTTCTCCTCCAAGCGCAAAACTTCATCTGGAAATTAAAAAAACAAATAAGTTATACAAATTATTAAAAAAATAAATAAATAAAAGTAAGATTTAAAGATGAAAATAAGAAAGAAGATTAAAAAGCAAACCATCCAGGCATGGAATTAAAAAAATACTCGTTTCTCCAAAGCCAACACTTTTTATAAAAAAGAAGCCAGTTTTTATAAAAATTATATTTAAGGTGGCCATTATTAAAATTAAAATTATTATTAAGGTCATTAAAGCCAACAAGGCGTAGATTTTTTAAGAATTATTTTCAAGACCGCCAACAAGTTGTGGATTTTTTAAACATTATTTTTAAGGGCAGCCAATAAAGAGTGGATTTTCAACAAAAAATATTTTTAAAGGCGTGGATATTTTAAAAATTATTTTTAAAGGCATTGATTTTCAAAAAAATATTTTTAAAGGCGTGTATATTTTAAAAATTATTTTTAAAGGCATGGATTTTTAAAAAAATATATTTTTTTTAAGGCGTGGATATTTTAAAACTTATTTTTAAATAGGCATGGATATTTAAAAAAAATATTTTTAAAGGCATGGATATTTTAAAAATTAGTTTTAAAGGCATGGATATTTTAAAAATTATTTTTAAAGGCATGGATATTTTAAAAATTATTTTTAAAGGCATGGATATTTTAAAAATTATTTTTAAAGACGTGGATATTTTAAAATTTTTTTAAAGGCGTGGATATTTATTTTTTTAAAGTCGTGGATATTTTAAAAATTAAATTTAAAGACAGCCAATAAGGCGTGGGTTTTTTTTTAAATTATTTTTAAAGGCTTGGATATTTAATTTTTTTAAAGGCGTGGATATTTTAAAAATTATTTTTAAAGGCGTGGATATTTTATAAATTATTTTTAAAGGCGTGGATATTTATTTTTTTAAGGCGTGGATATTTATTTTTTTTAAGGCGTGGATATTTATTTTTTTAAAGGCGTGGATATTTATTTTTTTTAAGGCGTGGATATTTATTTTTTTTAAAGGCGTGGATATTTTAATAATTAAATTTAAAGACAGCCAATAAGGCGTGGGTTTTTTTAACAATTATTTTTAAAGGCTTGGATATTTAATTTTTTTTTAAAGGCGTGGATATTTTAAAAATTATTTGTAAAGGCGTGGATATTTTATAAATTATTTTTAAAGGCGTGGATATTTATTTTTTTTAAGGCGTGGATATTTATTTTTTTTATTGCGTGGATATTTATTTTTTTTAAGGCGTGGATATTTATTTTTTTAAAGGCGTGTATATTTTAAAAATTATATTTAAAGACATCCAATAAGGCGTGGGTTTTTTAAAAATTATTTTTAAGGCAGCCACTAAGGCTTGGATTTTTTAAAAATTACATTTAAAGACAGCCTATAAGGCGTGGATTTTTATACCCTACACAACTATGTTGTCAGGGTATTATAGCTTTGTGCAGCCCCAAAAGTTTGTAACGCCGCGAAATATCGGTCCTAGACCCACCTTTAAGTATACCGATCGTCATATCTCGACTAGCTGAGTCGATCTAGACATGTGTGTCCGTCCGTCCGTCTGTCCATTATAATTTGTAAACGCGATACAGGGGTTCTGGCCAATGAAGACCCCTATTGTTTTTGGGAAAGATCGGTTAATATTTAGGGGATGAAATGGACCAAATACTAAATTTTTGTCGGTTTTTCTGGTCGCTCCACAGGCCGCAATAATGGCCCGAACATCGTGAAATTTTGCATGGAGAAGGGGGTCGGGCCAAATGGACCCTGACTTTTGTGTGAAAAATTACAAAATTTGTATTCTATAGCGTATATATTTACCCCTGAAGGACATAGACCCGAAAATTTGATATTATATCCAAGAGGAGTGGTTGACCTTTAAATTAAGACCAATTGCATGTGCTCTGATGTGGGAGTTACACCTAAATATTTACAGGTATTTCCGTATTTGTATGTTATTTAGTAACCCATTATCACTCTAGAGAGCCGAACATAGCGCTGATCGCTTTGAAATGTTTCATGAGGTTCCAGTTATGGTCAAGGACAACGCCTATAATTTTCGGTGATGATCAGATATTAATTTTGGAATGAAGTGGACCGAAAACTTAATTTTTGTGTTATTTTCGAGACGATCTACAACAACACAACCCACGGTGAAGGGAATCTGGACAATAACTGTACTGAATACTCGTAATATTCGGAAAATATGTCAGTGTGAGGAAGAGGTGCTGTTTACCTCTAATCGGGCAAGAGTGTGCAAATATCACGAAATATTGCCCAGGCTCGGAATACACATCCGTAGAAAATTTGAGTTCAGTGGTAGTTGTGTAGGGTATCGTATGGTCGGCCCCGTCCGACTATACTGCTCCGCTCACTGGTTTAAAAAATATTTTTAAGGCAGACACTAAGGCTTGGATTTTTTAAAAATTATTCTTAAAGGCAGCCAACAAGGTGTGGATTAAAAAATATTTTAAGGCTGGCAAGAAGGCGTGGATTTTTTAAAAATTATTTTTAAGGCGGCCAGTTAAAAGGTGTGTAGTTAAAAAAATATTTTTTTCTAGCCAATGAATATTGTTTTTGTTGGTTTTACTTACTTCGATTAACACCTTCAATATCATTAATTTTAATGAACATGGCCAATGAGATCTCATAAACTTTATTCGTATCCTGGAAGGGTGACATCATGGCCTCGGAGGTATCACGTCTTCTGCGGCCATAACCTATCTGGCCATTCGAACATTGGGTACCCAAACATTTGTCCAGACATACATTGACAGTGGCACGTAATTGAACGTACGAGGAATCGGGGAATTTGA
>NW_026884206.1:0-11331 GCF_032173495.1 Musca vetustissima
AAAAATGTCAATATGACTAACATGAGGAGTTTGATGCCCAATTTACTTAATATGGGACGTTCCTTGGTGCGTCAATTACATAAAATCAATCGATAATATATAAGGGAGCTATATCTAAATCTCAACCGATTTTCATGAAACTTGGCACACATCATTCTGGATTAAATTCAGTACGCTATGCAATATAAGAACTTTTGTACATTATATACAATATATATATATATATATATATATATCTAGATCTGAATCGATTTTCACGAAACTCAGCACATATCATCCCAGCATCAATTCAGTATTTTATGCCAAATTTCGTGCAAATCGAAAGATATATAGGGACTTTGGTGCACCATTTACATGGAATCTGACGACACTACATATGTGAGCTATATCTAAATCTGGACCGATTTTCAGAAACTTGGCAGAAGTCATTCTATGCTCAATTCAGTACGTAAACCTAAATTTCGTGCAAATCGAAATATATATGTGAACTTTGGTGCACCATTTACATGAAATCGGACTAAAATATATATGGGAGCTATATCTAAATCTGGACCGATTTTCTCAAAACTTGGCAGGCATAACTCTAAGCTCAATTCAGTACGTTATGCCAAATTTCGTGCAAATCGAAAGATATATAGGCACTTTAGTTCACCATTTACATAAAATCGAACGAAACTATATACAGGAGCTATATCTAAATCTGAAACGATTTTTCCCAATTTCAATAGGGTTCGTCTTTGGGCCAAATAAATGATCTGTGCCAAATTTCATTCAAATCGGATTATTTTGTTTACAATTTAACCCTAACAGACGGACAGACGGACGGACATGCATAAATCGATGGATCTAACTTATATCACAGTGTGGCGAAGGGTATAAAAACGCATTCAAGAACCCCAAAATACCGAAAATTTAGGGTACCCTTATATGGAGGCTATCCGAAAATATGGACCCATATTTATAATTTTTAGTGGAGATTTGCCTAAACGTCGACCGATTTTCTCCAATTTCAATATGGTTCGTTCTTGGGCCAATTAAGTGACCTGTGCCAAATTTCATTCAAATCGGATCATAAATTCGACCTGTACTTTGTTAACAAAAATACATGGACGGACGGACAGACGGACATGCATAAATCGACTCAGAAAGTGATTCTATGCATATTCTCAAAAGGAACCATGGGTCTATCTCGATTCTTTTTGCATGTTACAAACATATGCACAAAGACATAATACCCTGTAACACAGTGTGGTGAAGGGTATAAAAATAGGCAACGTCAATTTTGTGGCGGTGGCCAATACAGAAACTAAAAATTTTTTAAAACCATTTCTAATGAACGGTAGGGGTTTATATTTGTGTGAGGTAGAAATTGTCGGAACATGGGTTAAAATCATACTTACATATTGAACATAATTGCTGCCTTAGCTAGTATATATAATTATTATTTTAAATAAACAAATTTGGGTAAAAGTCTTAATAAACTACTTGGCGCCTAACATATTTGGTACGCTCATTTCTTTGACCTCCCGTGTGGAAGCCTCTACCGATTTTTGTTATTTGTGACAGATTACATGTTGTTATATTACTCAAAATTCGTATGACCTACTCGATTTTTATGACTTTTGCCACCCAGATTCTTATGGAGAAATTTTCGTTGGTATTTCTTCAAATTCATTTATTTTATTAAAAGAAATTTTATACATTTAAATCCACCTGCAGTGTTCAGTAGTTACGCTACCCAGATTGTAGTTTTTTTCTGTTTTGTTTCACGGTCGCATCACCTCTTTTCCAGCTACTAATGATGGTCATTACAATGATGATATTTGATTTGATTTATATATCCAGACTCTGAATGGCTACCTGTTTCGGTTTTCTTGGTGGTTGTGATTTTGTACGATGTTGTATTTTTTTTCCTTACTTTTTGTTTTTTGTTCTGTTACCATTAATGATTCACTGTGTTACGTCGATTTCGAGGAATTACTACAGTTGAGCATGCCACGATATAAATCTCCACTGTGCTGTGGTGGTTATTGATAGCTGCCTATTAAGGTCAAGTATTAATTTAAATTGTTGTTTGGTGCTTAATTTAATGATTCGTTCAAATGACTACGACGACGAGCTGAGATGATGTTCACTTCACTGCGTGATCACCACCAACAGCCACAACAACATGAACAATATAAAGGGATTAAAACAAATAAAGCTAAACGTTTATTTATTTTAAATTGTCGGCAGGCCTGCCTTGGTGTCTAAGAGCATGAGGTGGACTAGTGCCGCAGTTATTTTACGATACTTCTCTGCCCTTAGATTCTTGTGATCATCACATAAAACAAATTAAGTTTACACTTGAATGTAATTTGAAAGCTAGAATCGGTAATTTATTGTATACATAAAAACGTTAACATGTTTTGAAATTAATTAGAACATAAACTTTTAGATAGGTAATCAATATCGCTGTAATTATCTAAATTATCTGACAAATATCAAATTTAGTGAACATGACTATATATAATTATTGTTAATAGAGAACAAATCTTATTCTTTCTTTGTTTTATGATTATAATTCCCTAAGATCCATATCGTACTTTTTAATAAGCGGCGTTATTTTGAATTACCCGGCATTTCTGTAGCTGCCTCATTTGCAGTTTTTATCGATCCATACAGAATCAATGAACAATGTCATATCACTCAGCCACTATTAGATACTTTTGTGTTCCAATTTTATGAAATTAGACTAAAGTAGATATGAGAGCAGTAGCGATTTAATGCCAACTTGAATACTAAAATTCGATTGCACCATTTACATTCATTCAATATTCGATAATTTGAGGAAAGTTTTTCACCTAATTGACTTGTATTTGATATTTCGGTTTCTCGCTGGGCGATTACCCTACCAAGCTTCAATGTAGGCCCCAATATTCAGTATTTTGAAACATATATGTTTTTAATATGGTATAATTATTAATATGGGCCTATTTTTCACAGTACCCCCAAAAATATATATTTTCAACCTAATCAGCTATAAGTTTGTATTTATACCCTTCACCACACTGTGGTACAGGAGGGTATTATGTCTTTGTGCATATGTTTGTAACAGGCAAAAGGAAAGGAGATAGACCCATCGTTCCTTTGAGAATATGCATAGAATCACTTTTTAAGTCGATTTATGCATGACAGTCTGTCCGTCCGTCCATGTATTCTTGATAACAAAGTACAGGTCGCATTTGTGATCCGATTTGGATGAAATTTGGCCAAAGGACGAACCCAATTGAAATTGGGAAAAATCCCATATATATTTTCGTCCGATTTTAGGTAAATAGTGCACCAAAGTCCGTGTATGTCCTTAGATTTGCACGAAATTTGACACAGCGTACTGAATTAAGTCTAGAACGATGTGTGTTAAATTTCCTGGAAATCGGTTCAGATTTAGATATAGCTCCCATATATATTTAGGTAAATAGTGCACCAAAGTCCGTGTATGTCCTTCGATTTGCACGAAATTTGGCACAGCGTACTGAATTAAGTGTGTTAAATTTGGTGAAAATCGGTTCAGATTTAGATATAGCTCCCATATATATTTTCGTCCGATTTTAGGTAAATAGTGCACCAAAGTCCCTATATATTCTTCGATTTGCACCAAATTTGGCATAGCATTCTGAATTAAGGCTAGAACGCTGTGTGTTAAATTTCGTGAAAATCGGTTCAGATTTAGATATAGCTCCAATATATATTTTCGTCCGATTTTATGTAAATGGTGCACCAAAGTCACTATATATCCTTCGATTTCCACGACATTTAACACAACGTACTGAATTAAGACTAGAACGACGTGTGTTAAACTTCCTGAAAATCGGTTCAGATTTAGATATAGCTCCTATATATTTTTTCGTCCGATTTTAGGTAAATGGTGCACCAAAGTCCCAATATATCCATAAATTTGCACGAAATTTGGCATAACATTCTGAATTAAGGCTTGAACGATATGTGTTCGATTTCGATTTCAATATTTGTCGACTTCTCATGGTTAGTCCTAATTTAACACTACATGCCTACACTACATCTTTGAGCAGAAAAACTCCCTACTAAAAAGTAATAATATTGGCCGAAGTTTCCGGTTAGCCCCATATAATGATGACGCCGGTTTGCTATAACTTCCATAGGGTATAGCGTAAAACACATCGTTGCGAAACATTTTCTATATAGGTTCAAAGATCCCGCCCCATTTATATACCCTCCAAAATAAGGCAGAAACACCACAAAGTATATATTCTTGATCAGAATAAAATTCTATATTGATGTATGGGTGTCCGTTATGCGTATCACCATAGAGATCGCAATATTTAAGATTGAGTTCTGAAATTTTGCACAGACATTGCAAGTACTCCTAGGTATTGCATATGGGATATATCGGTCCACGTTTTGGTAAATGTACCATATAACTCTACCCCTAATATTCGATATTTTTAGAGTTTTGGACACGTTTCTCAACCCAATTGGCTGTAATTTGGTACTCTCATTGTATAGCACATCCTTGTACCAAACATTATCGGCCCAAGTCGGTATTTTGAGAATTTTGGACACGTATTTTTTACTGAATTGGATTTAATTTGAATTCTCATTGTCCATCAAATTTCACTACCCAAAATTATCAATATCTGATTTTGGGTTTCTTTTTTCTCTAAATAGCGTTTTTACAAATGACGGGCACGATAACCCAAAAACTAATATTCCAATTACAAAATAGGAACAACAAAATTATGAAAATTCACTTTCTTGCACGTACATTTAACAGTCCATATAAAATCATAAATTTTGAAATCCAGAATGGATGGTTTCCTTAACAGAATTTTCACATTGAAGTGGCAATAATTTCAAGATATTATGCCATGTTCTGACGGGCAATCGAACAACGTAGTTCGCTCTCAGAATTACGTAAATGAATTAACCCGTTCATACAACACTATTCTTAATTCATGTTATCAGAGTTTTTTATTTCAAACTTTTTGTTTCTAGTTTTACGCCAAAATTCTAACATATTTACATGAAACACATATGGATCTAGATAGAAAAATTAATTCTCTTTCTCCTGACTATAGTATGAACCCATATCTATTTACTTTTAATTCATGTTTTCCATTTTTTTCTGAAAATATTGTTGTTTTCATACATTTTTTATATTTTCTAAATTCAAATGTCTCATATAAAAATTTGGAGAATTTTTTGTTTGAGTGTCCCCAAATTTGTTTCTTGTTTTTACGCTAATTAGAACCATGGGGAAAGAAATTCACATTGCATTATGTAGATAACAAAATTTACATCCTGCTGAATATATAAAAACTAGACAATTTTTTACTTTTCATTCATCATTTTCAATATTATTAAAAAAGTTTGAAAATTTTATAAATATTTTCAACCTGTTAAAATTAATTTATTTTCGATAAATGCTCTCAGTTGTTAGGGATGGGACAAATTTCTTGGTGATTCAGAGAGTGATTCGAATTGAACAACGTACAAAAGTCGGGGAACTAAGTAATTACTTCATAATTAAGGGTCGAACAACGAATGAGAGAGCGAACAACGCTCGTCTGTACATGGCATTATTCAATATCGGTAAATATTTTAAAATATCCCCCAATCAAAAGTACAATTAAAGTTCCTACTCCAGTTTTCCAACCCAAATAATTTTGTTAAAGAGTTAACCACCCACATAGTTCAATACTTTTAAATGCAAATCTAGGAATAAAAAGATAGCATCGGCCGAACTTACCGACGCCTCTACTTGTTTACGTACATGTGATCATGTATTGAAGGTATACTGATTAAAGAAATGTCCAAGGATGTTTCTATAGCACCGTATATCAAATGACAATAAAGAAGAACTCAGAATATTACTGCTGTAGCCCAAAATGTTGAAAACCCCCAGGAATGTTTTCTACCCCTTATCGTTCTTTGGAATTGGACATTTCACATATGTCATTACACCGTATGTTGCATAAAGACCTGGGTCGTATGGATCAAATTTCTGTTACCAAGTCTTCCAATTATCAACAACGCATTTTAGTTGCTGAATCTTTGAAATATCTGAAAACGATCAAACTTCCATTGACAAATCATCTTGACTGAAGAATGCCATTGTTAGACAACGTTTTATTTCAACAAGATGTCGCCACATGCAAATCATACAAAAACAGCATTGCTCATTTATGGGAAATGTTTCCGGATCGCTTTATCTCTCAAATAGGTGATCAAAATTGGATAACAAAACCTTGGGACTTAACTTCTTGCGACTTTTTTCTTTGTAGCCACGTAAACGATAAGTTCTACGCTAAGAGCCCTGCGTCGATTAAAAACGTCAAAGATGGAAGTCGATGACAAAGGGCTGACGTTTAATAATACCGTCCTGTAAACATATTGATATTGTCATTTTACGAACTTATATATGGGAGGTCATTAACATCACATTTTCCTCTTTATTATGATATAAATCTCCGATCACTTATTTCAAAATTTCCAAAGTATACCAATACAAGATTGCGAAAAAGGGATCCTGTATCTGAGGCTATGATTCTCAAACTTTCCATTATGTTTCCAAATAAACTTGTAAAATGACCCCGCAAATACCCTTGAGAATAGTTCCGATATTTAAAATGTTACATTTAACATAGTTTTTATAACTTCATCGTCTTCATTCGCAACGACATCGTTAAATTCATCCATGACCACACTCTCATCATTATAAAATCAAAATCGCTTCTTTAAGCTTCTTTATTGTGTGTGCTGCCTTCACTCAGTTTTTAATTTAAATTTCATTTACCTTTTAAGCGGAGATTAATTGATGTGATTTGATGGACAATGTTTTGTTATTTTTTGTGAACAACTCGTGTTGAGCCATTAAATTTAGCTAATGGATGATAATCTTCTTAATGAAAAAACCAAAAAAAAAAACTTCGTACAGATAAACATGAGCATTTTTTATATGTCATTAGAGTTTATTGGACTTGTGGCTAAGCCACTGATCTTTAAATTAAATAAAAGGCGAAAGTCGATCGAAGCTGCCTTATAAATAGATAACGAATTCAGAGCTTTGAAGACGAATTAGGTCCATAAAATATTAAATTTGTCATTGTGTATGTATCACCCCAATATGGAACTCCACAAAATATACACATTCTTTATCAGAGCAAAATGCAAGACGGTTCTGATTTGCCTAGACTTATATTGGTTTTTCTTTCATCTCAATTGTGGACACTGAGCTCCCCGCGGTGTCACCTGGGATAAGTACTTTCACCATCCGTTGAAATAGTGATCTGATATATGCCACGAGTTCGCCCATAAGAACTATAAACCAGTAAGGAAAGTTCGCCACTTTGAGTACATACAAGCGATGCTAATATATATATATATATATATATTATCCTGTAGATAGAACAGATAGATAGATATATCTAAATTTAAACCGATTTTTGAAACTTTAATACACATCATTCTAAACTCAAATCTTTCAAATTTCATGTAAATCGAACAAGAAAGGCTATTCGGTGCACATAATATCGACGAAAATATATTTGGGAGCATACCTCTATCTGGATCTATCTAAGTACACTGCACATAATTTTGTCTCAGTCGAACAAATATTGGAAGTTTTGTGCACCACATACAGAACCAGTAAGGAAAGTAGTGAAGTCGGACGGAGCCGACTATATGATACCCTTCACCACTTTGGGTATATTCAACAGATGAATCCTAAGAGACGTCCCATTTTTAAAGGACCAGTAAAATGAAATTAAATCCATAAACATGCCATTCTGCAATTCATTACGCTGTACCAAACCGTGCAAACCGAAAGATATTAGGGACTTTGGTACAACATTTACCTTAAATCGGACGAAAATATATATGGGAGCTATATCTAAATCTGAACCGATTTTCAGAAACTTAACACACATCATTCTAGACCTAATTCATTACGCTGTGCGCTGTGCTGTGAGCTTTATCTAAATCTGACCCGATTTTCTCGAAACTTTACACATCATTCTAGGCTTAGTTCAGTAAGATATGTCAAATTTCGTGCAAATCGAAAGATATATAGGGACTTAGGTGCACCATATACATTAAATCGGACGAAAATATATATGGAAGATATATCCAAATCTGAACCGATTTGCGTGAAACTTAAGACACATCATTCTAAACCTAATTCATTACGCTGTGCCAAATTTCGTGCAAATCGAAGGATATATATACGGGAGCTATATCTGAATCTGAACCGATTTTCAGGAAACTACACACACATCATTCTATACATTACGCTGTGTCAAATTTCGTGCAAATAAAAAGATATATAGGGACTTTGGAGCACCATTTACCTTAAATCGGACGAAACTATATACGGGAGCTATATCTAAATCTGAACCGATTTTCTCGAAACTTAACACACATCATTTTAGACCTAATTCATTACGCTGTGAAAATTTCGTGCAAATCGAAGGATATATAGGGGCTATGGTGCACCATTTACATCAAATCGGACGAAAATATATATGGAAGATATATCCAAATCTGAACCGATTTTCGTGAAACTTAAGACACATCATTCTAGACCTAATTCATTACGCTGTGCCAAATTTCGTGCAAATCGAAGGATATATAGGGACTATGGTGCACCATTTACATTAAATCGGACGAAAATATATATGGGAGATAATCCAAATCTGAACCGATTTTTCCCAATTTCAAAATCTGAACCGATTTTTCCCTTGGGCCAAATAAGTGACCTATGCCAAATTTCATAGGTCAAAAATACATGGACGGACAGACGGACATGCGTAAATCGACTCAGAAAGTGATTCTATGCATATTCTCAAAAGGAATCATGTGTCTATCTCGTTTCCTTTTGCCTGTTACAAACATATGTACAAAGACATAATACCCTGTACCACAGTGTGGTGAAGGGTATAAAAATTGGACGAATCTATGAGAGCCATATCTAAATCTGAACCGATTTCAACAAAACTTCCCAAGCATCAGTACGCTGTGACATATTTTGTCTCAATCGAACAAATATTGGCAGTATGGTGCTCCATTTACTTAAAATCGGACAAAACTATATATGGGTGCTATATCTAAATCTGAACCGATTTGCATACGTCAATATGGAGTTCTGTACGTTGTGCAAAATGTTGCGTCAATCGGCTTAACTTTGTGTCTTTGTTGCACCATTTACTTATGTGAGCTATATCTAAATCTGAAGCGATTTTTTCCCAATTTCAATAGGGTTCGTCCTTGAGCCAAATATGACAAATGACTTACGCCAAATTTCGTTAAATTCGGATCATAAATGCGACCTGTACTTTGTTTACAATTTAAAATTGACAGACGGACACACGGACGGAACCATGTGTCTAACTCGTTTCCTTTTGCCTAAAATATAAAAATGCAAGGTCAACAGTTGTTGATGATAAATATTCTAGCTTTCCTAATAGGCCACAAATATTATATATAGTAGTAGCTCTCGTAATCATACCGTCATTCATGTAAACAATGCAACAATATATTTCAAAATACTCATACTCAAAAGCAGTGAATTATATGATTTCTTTTCCAAGAGTAAGCATTTGTTAAGGTATTAAAGATGTCAAATCCCTTGAAATATGTAATATCTCTTCAAATAAACATATTACTCAAATTAATAAATTTCATTCAAAATCTTCTTTCGATATAATGTTCCAGCTACATCGTTGGTTAGGAACAAAAATATGTGCAAGACCAAATCCCTCCATACCTCCTGATTCCTTCCAAAACGGATTATATAAATAAATGCAGATTTCACACGTTTCAAAACTTTTTGACATTTAACGTATTTTTAAAATTCATGCAGTGTAGTCGAAATTTGTTAATTACAACATGACGCCTCTGTGACATTCCATACACAATCATTAATTTCCCATTGACTCTTAATACTCATTAAAAAATATTTAGAAAAAACATCTTTTCAGATAACTTTTTGAACTTTTTTCGAAAATATATATTAAAAAGCCTAGACAAATATTGAAAAGACATTCAACAAAATTTGTTGGGTATCGTAACAAATGGTGTTGGAGTCGCAGACAATAAGCTTAGATATTCATAACCATTACTCGAAGTTAGACAAAAGGGTAGGAACTTCTTCACTTCATTTAACGCGTTTTCGACAAAAGTTATCGCAGAAATATGCGGGGGCGCTACTCTATCAGCTGTGCATTGTCAGCTCTGGTGATGTTATTTTCATTTTGTTTTGTTTTTCCTTATGGGTAGGTGGATAATAAGCGGGAAATAACTGCTGCTAAACAGCCAGCCCTGCCATTATAATCTACAGCAGCTCTCGCGTGGAAACGGTTGACCAAAATTTCTAAAATTGATATTCAAACAACGTAACGTAATTTCCACATCTTTTTGTAGAGTCATCCAATTGTTGGTGTAGCAGCCAAAACATCATTGAAGCTATTCTCCACCGCTTTTGTTTATGACAAACGTGTTGCTTTGTACGCATCGTGGCGGTGGTTGTGAAGAAGATAATGTCGTTAGCGTTGGTGGCGGACGGCAGTTTTGTTACCATGGCTAACTCCAAAAAAAGGGGTGCAAAGTGTTCACAATGAATTTACAAAAAGAAAAAAAAAACAGGAATACAAAAGATCATAAAAGCGTAAAATTACACCTCGTATGTAAAAATAATTTTCACAGAATGTTTCAAATTTTCTGACTTTTTGAGGTTTCCGCTTTTGATAAGACTTTTAATGGGGCTAATCTATTAGATTGTTACAGTTGAAATGTTTTCTGAATAAATTTTTAATATTTTCCGGGGGTTTATTAAAAAAACAACGACAGTAGCTAAGCTTATCGCCAATTCAATTATAAATTCCCACCTGAAAGTTTGGTGAATATATGTGTTTTTGCATATTTTTTTATATCCCATATCCAGTTTAACTTTAACAATAATTTTCATTCATTTTTATTGAAAAATTATGTTATATAAAATAAATATTGTAAATATATAGTTTTTTACGAGAGTTAATAGGCAACATCTTCTGCCATTACTTTTGGAGGGTAATAACCGTCTGGTGCTAGAGGATTTCAATGTCCATTATGAGCTCTGGCATTCCGTCTTATTAGAGGAGACTGCCACAGCTCGCCGGACATCACCATTGTGGCATCGGGTCTCATAAATGACGTAGTCTGGCAATTCGTCATTTCTCTTGGTTCAGACCATCTCCCCATCATCTTCTCCTTAAATAAACCACCCGATTTCATTACCTCCGAACGTCGATCTTTCTTGAACAATGGTATAGCTGATTG
>NW_026884207.1:0-11086 GCF_032173495.1 Musca vetustissima
AGTTTTTTACGTATTTGGCATAACTTTATATGTTCTTAGAAAATAAGCCAGACAAATTCGACTTTATTGAAATACATTCATAAAGGTATTTTAGTGACAAAAAATTGTTAAATCGTTAAAATATAGATTTCTCTTCTTTGGGACCCCACCTAAAATCTTATGAGAAAATTTTTTGAAGAATATGCTCATTAAAACATGATTAGAATATCAAAATCACCGAATATTGGATACAAGCAACAGCTCTGATTGGCTTTAATATGGCAAGGCCCAGGCTTATCTTGGTCCTTCATTCATCTCAATTATGGACATTGGCGTCCCCGTGGTGTCACCTGGGGTAGCTACATTCGTCATCCGTTGAAATAGTGATCTGATATGTACCGCGAGTTCATCTATAAGAACTAAAAAAAATGAGTTGGTTAGTTGCTTACACTCGGAACACCCTCCTAATATGATAAAGCAACGAAAAAGAAAACCAAACCTCTTCAATGTTAACGAACCCCGGAAACCTATAAAGGACCACGATCTGCGAATCTGCACATGGAAAATCCGCATGTTGTACAGAACAGGCGCAGTTTTGGCTTTGGCGATATATTGCCTTACAGGAAATGCGATGGAAAGGGAATGGCGTAAGTAAATCAGATAATTACGCACTGTACTATAGCTCCCATGAAATGAGACCTGAATTCTAATAATAAAAAATCTCATCTCCAGATTCACTCCAGTAGATGGACGAATTGCTATAATCCGTATAAAAGCGAAGTTCTTCTGTATCAGCCTTCTATGCGCCCATGCTCCGACGGGAGACAAAGATGAACAGACCAAACATATTTTACGAGCGCATAGAAACAAACAATTCTAGGAGATTTTTATTCAAAAATCGGAAGGGAAAAAAATTTTGACCCTACCGTCGGAAAATGCAGCTTGTATGAAGAAACATCTGACAACGACATGAGTCTGATTGACTTCAGGGCAGCAAAAAATATGGTATTTAACAGCACCAAAATCAAACATCTCGATATATACAAGGCCACCTGGATTTCTCTCGATCAAGCAAAGAGAAATTAAATTGATCATGTTGCGATAGACAGTGTTTTAGAAGTTCGATCGATCCGAGGATCGAATATCGATTCAGACCATTACATGGTAGCAGCCAAGTTTCGGACTCGTCTTAATGTAGGAGCTAAGGTGCGATCTAATGTACCAAGGAAACTCGACGTCGAAAAGCTGCAAACACAATTGCAATTGCCCACTCCCTACAAAGCAAATCGAGATGTACAGGAGCCAGAATGAAGTCCGTAAATTTTACCAACTAGTAAAACACCAAATCGAAGGCTTCGGTGCAGGCACATCCTCCTGTAGAGACGAAGAAGGAAACCTGGTGACAGATACAGACATCGTGTTCAGAATCTGGATGAAGCATTTTTCAAAGCTTCTGGTATCAAATAGTGGTGGCGAAAAAGACATCTCAAAACCAGTAAGAGATGACTGTATAGTGCATATACCAACTAGCCAAGATGAGGTGAGAATATCAATCAATCGGCTGAAGAGTAATAAAGCAGCAGGAGCCGAACTATTCAAGACTCGTGATCAGATGCTCGTCAGGAGCATGCACCAGCTGATTAGTACAATTTGGCTAGAGGTATGCATGTCCAATGAGTGGATCCTCAGGATCCTGTGTCCCGTGCGCAAAAAAGGAAGGAAGGCAATATGTGCCAACTATAGAGGAATTAGTGTCCTTTCCATCGCATATAAAGAGCTATACAGCGTGCTGTGTGAACGACTGAAGCCACTGCTCAATGACATAACTTGACCATACCAATGCGGCTTCAGGCCTGGCAAATCCACCATTGACCAGATATTTACTCTGCGCCAAATCCTGGTAAAGGCCCACGAAAAACACATCGACACGTTTCACTCATTAGTCGACTATAAAGCCACATTCGACAGCACTATCCGTTCAGAGGTGTTTAAATCCATTTCTTCGTTCGCCATTCTTCCAAATTAATACGGTGACAGCTTGTCGTGTGTTTTAACATCCTGCTGGAAAAGGTCATACTAGAGGCAAACAACACATCTTACTCGCCTACGCCGTCAGGCTCTATCTCGTCTGATAAATGACGAGAAGACCAAGCTGAAGCGCAAGGCATCCAATAGGCTCAAACCAACTGTGGAACTTGAAAACTACAGCTTCGAGGTAGTCAAAGATCGTATAAGCCTCGGTACCGCCATAAATAAATTTAATGACGTCATATTTGAGATTCGGAGAAGGATAGTATTGGCCAACTAGGGTCTCAGTAAACAATTTAGAAACAAAATGCAGTCTCTACATGACGTGCTGTTATATGGATCTGAAGCAGCTCTTGAAGTGTTTGAGAGAAAATTCTCCGAAAGATTTATGGGCCGATCTGCATCGACGGTGAATATCGGCGTCGAATGAATCACGAGCTTTACCATATATATACGGATATCGACATAGTCAGTCGTATCGAGCTGCAGCGACTACGGTGTCCCAACTCAAGAGGCATATAAAAGCGAACCCACTGATGGTCCACGCAGAAGGACAAGACTTCGAATTTGATGGAAGAAAGATCAAGTGGAGAACGAGATCGACCCTTCACCACACTGTGGTACAGGGTCTTTGTACATATGTTTGTAACAGGCAAAAGGAATCGAGATAGACACATGGCTCCTTTTGAGAATATGCATAGAATCACTTTCTAAAATTTTTATGAACAGGGTACAGGTCGTATTAACGATCCGATTTGGATGAAATTTGGCACATGTCACTTATTTTGCCAAAGGTTGAACCCTATTGAAATTTTATGTAAATGGAGCACCATACTGCCAATAGTGGTCCGATGAGACAAAATTTTGCAGAGAGTACTAAATTAGGTCTAAATTGATATATACCAAGTTTTATTGAAATCGGTTGAGATTTAAATATAGCTCCCATATATAGTGTCGTTCGATTTTACGTAAATGGAGCCCCATACTGTCAATATTTGTCCGATTGAGACAAAATTTTGCACGGAGGAACGACTAAGGTCCAGATTAATGTACGCGAAATTTTGTTGGAATCATTTTATGTAAATGAAGCACCATTCTCCCAATATTTGTCTTATAGCAACAACATTTTGAACAGCGTACTCTATTAGGTCCTGATAGGTACTGATTAGGTCCTAAAAAGACGCGAACGATTTTAAATATACCCTCTTAGTGGAGGGTATCAAAGACGTTTTTCCTAGTCTGGTATAACCCATATATAACGTTTGTGGCATTTTAGAGTGGATCGATGGATCCCATCTTTAGCTAGATCCAGTCTTTGTAAAAAAACTAAGATGTGTAAAGCTTCTTTGATATTGATTTTTTTTTTTACTTTTGGCTCTGTGAGGAGGTACTAGAAATATTAAAACGATAAGATCCATCTTTGGTCATGAACTAGATATGTATTTGCAAATTGGGTATTTCGTTCGCCTAATCAAAAGTTACTTTATTCGTTGTCGCCAAATATGAAATTGTTCGCCGAAAATTTAATACCCTTTGGTAAATTCTTTTGATTTGGCACAAATTTATTCTATCACATCCAAAAAATCACAATTTCTTTATTATAAATTTATAAAAAAACAAATAATTTTTTTTCTCCGAATTGCAATTATGCAAAAACGCCTTAATCTACCATTTATGTAAATACGCGAAACCACAATCAGCAACGTTTTCCCAACCATTAAACATCGGAAGTGGTTAAATTATTTTGCAATAATTTCCATAGCATAACTTACTATATTAAAATAAAAAAACGATCGATTAAATATTTATTTACCTTTTTCAGAGCATTCAGTGGCACAATCTCGTACAATTGATAATTCGCTAACATATTTCTGCAAAAAAAAGAGAAAAATTTAAATAAAAACTGGCATTAGTCATGAACTTAATGAAGTCTATTTGTGTGTGTGTATGAGTGTATTGATAGTTTTTAAATCAAAGTGTTGTAGTTTATTTTTTATTTAAATTTATACATTCTTTTGGATATCCTCCAAATAAGTGGCTGAAGAAAAAAAGATAGCAAAAAACACAACTGAATTAAAATACTCTATAAATATGTATGAGAACATAGTGTTATGGCCTTTAAGCCGACCACTAGAAAAACCACAAAAAATGACAACAACAACAACAAAAAACAGTACTTTTGATGACAAAACTCGAAACCCTGTATAACATTTGTATTTATTTATTTAGTTTTATAGACCACAATCAATATTTAACATACATTTATACAGACGCACACACACGTACACATTTGTGCTTCTGTAATATATACTATAAATAATAAAGAGAGAGATAACCACATATAAATACTCATCGAATACTTATACACATGTATGTATGTACATAAATAATCTTATTTATACAAAGAAAGAAGAATAGTTCTTTAGAAAAGGATAAACCTAAGATTGCTTATGATTGTTGAAAGTTCAAGAGGTTGGTTAGATACTCAAATACAATAGAAAAGAAGGATGTACAAATAAAAAGTGTTTTTTTATGTCAAATTTATTTTTATATTTATTATCTTCTCAAGATTGTTACACATCTTGTTACATCAATGTTTGAAGATGCTAACAGAATATGTACAATTTTATATTTATATGGCAAATGAATTGGAAGCAATTTAGATACAAAGTTTATTCAAGAATTTAAATAGTTTGTAGGAAATAAAAAAATAAATGTAGTTGAAGAAGATAATAATAATCTATACAGTATTGTGGATACTGAGAGTGACAGGACGAAGAGTGTGTAACAAATATTTAAATAAAATCCACGCCCTTATTTAAATATTTTTTAAGGACTACTCAAGGCGTGGATTTTATATAAATATTTTGTAAGGTCTACTCGAATCGTGGAATCTCAAAAATATTTAAATAAAATCAAGTCCTGGAGTAGACTTAAAAAAATAAATAAAATACACGCCCTGAGTAGTCCTTAAAACTATTTAAATAAAATCCAAGCCTCAGCAGTATAGTCGAACGGGGCCGACCATATGATACCCTACACAACTTCCACGAAACACTAACTTTCTGTGGTTGTATATTCTAAGCTTGGGCTATATTTCGCGATATTTGCACCCCTTTTACCGATTAGATGTCACAAATATTGTAATATTCAGTAGACGAGGGCTACACTTGTCCAGATTCTCTTTACCGTTGATTATGTTGTGATGTTGTGCTTTCAATTATGGCCTGTAGATCGACTTAAAAAAACACAAAAAAATAAGTTTTCGGTCCACTTCATTCCAATATTATTATCTGACCATCACCGAAAATTGTAGGCATTGTCCTTGACCATAACTAGAACCTCATGGAACATTTCAAAGCGATCAGCGCTATACTTCCGCAATCTAGTGGAGTAATGGGTTACTAAATAATATCTGAATATGTAAGCACCCGTAAATATTTAAGTGTAACTCCCGCATCCGAGTACATACGACAATATAATTGGCATCAATTTAAAGGTCAGCCGCTCCTCTTGGATATACAACTTATCGGGTCTATGTCCTTCAGGAGTAAATATATACGCCATATAATACAAATTTTGTAATTTTTCACACAAAAGTTAGGGTCCATTTGACCCGCTAAATATTGACCGATCTTTATCAAAACAGCCATGTTAATTCTTTGGCCCAATCCCCTTCTTTGTGCCACAATTGCGGCATCTGGAGCGACCAGAAAAACCGATAAAAAATTAGTATTTGGTCAATTTCATCCACTAAATATTAACCGTTCCTTACCAAAAACAATAGGGGTCTTCATTGGCCAGAACCCCTCCTACATGCAAAATTTCGTGAAGATTCGTCCATAACTGTGGCCTGTGTTTACAAATTATAATGGACAGACGGACGGACACAAATGTCTAGATCGACTCAGCTAGTCGAGATATGACGATCGGTATACTTAAAGGTGGGTCTAGGACCAATATTTCGCGGCGTTACAAACTTTTGGGGCTGCACAAAGCTAAAATACCCTGACAATATAGTTGTGTAAGGTATAAATATCCACCCTTCGAGTAGACCTAATGTAGACTAATATTTTAAAAATCCACGCCTCGGTTAGACCTTGAAAACAATCAGTACCAAATTTGTCGTTAGCCACCCACATATTACCAGAAGATTGAAAAGTACGCTACTGAAGCATGCCAAACATACCAGCAAATGTGAATAGTACGGGCCGAATGTTACTTCTATCGCCAGTAGCTAAGACACTGGAAGCGCTACATCTCCCATGGATGAGTACAACAGTACCATTGTACGCCATTTTCAATCTATATTAGGGATGGATTGATCCAGAGCAGACCATGCAATCGGACATGGTGACCTATCGAAGGCCAAGGCTGTGTTTCAAACGTTAGATAATTAACTACAGTGGAAATCGTTTATAACAACGTTTTTAACGGCATGCCGGTTATAACAACAAAATCCAGAGGTCCCACAAATGTCCTGAACCTTATTTTGTTTGTAATGGCTATCGCTTATCTTTTTCTTCTTTCTTCTTTCGATTTCTACTGTATATGTGTGGAGGTTATTCATATATGGAATCCAGAAGACCCGTAGGGTAATTAATGGAAGGGCAACCCACCAGCGACGTAGCCAGAGTGGTGCCCTGCGACCCGGCCCTGGATAGGTCTTTAACATTTAAATCAACAGACTAATCAGGCAGGCCTGAACAATATATATAAAGATGCGACTGAGCGACTGTCGCAACGCCATATGAATACTATAGTCTACACAGATACGTTACCATTTTTCAACTGACCAGTTAAGCCCACTCTCGGAATTTTCCATAGAAGCAACCAGTACAGGTTGAATTTGGACACATTCCCGATATGATCAAAGGCGATGAGAACCGCACTGCGTGCCACATAAACAACGAAATCATTTAGAAAAGGTAATCCCAATTGACCACCAAGATTTTGAGATTTAAAACCATATTAAATTAAATCATTAAAATCTTTTCGTATAGGTCCTAGAACATTTTCCACCTGATGTGGCTACATTTTGACACTCTTTCCGAACTTAACAACGTATGTTATTGGACAAGACCAACAACATATATTCCTACATATTAGTGGTGATCCCCTATCGTGATCGCCCAAAGACAATGTTCATATGTTGATGTCGTGCGTGATCTGATAATGCCAGTTCGTCATGTAAAACCAGTAAGGAAAGTAGAAAAGTCGGACGGGGCCGACTATATGATACCCTTCACCTCTTTAGGTATATTCATCAGATGGAATCCTAACAGACGTTGCATTTTTGAAGGACCATTAACATTAAATTAAACATGTCATTCTGCAACCTATACGAAATTTTGGTCAGATATAGAGTTGCTTCTTACAGTGGGACAATATTATGTAAATAAATTTAAAGCAAGATATCGAAATCTAAACCGATTTCATCCAAACTAGTCACAAGTGAGGTTACACTTATTTAAGTATGTTTTGTGCATTCGGCCGCATCGAATGATATATAGGGACATTGGTGCACCATTTACTGAAAACCGGACGAAAATATATATGGGAGCTATATATAAATCTGGACCGATTTTCACGAAACTTAGCACACATTATTCTAGACTTAATTCAGTACACTATGCCAAATTTCGTGCAAACCGAATGATATATAGGGACTGTGGTACAGAATTTACCTCAAATCGGAAGAAAATATATATGGAAGCTATATCTAAATCTGAACCTATTTTCAAGAAACTTAACACACATTATTCTAGACCTTACACTGTGCCAAATTTCGTACAAACCGAAAGATATGTAGGGACTTTTGTGTACCATTTACATTAAATCCGACGAAAATATGTATGGTAGCTATATCTAACTCTGAATGATATATTGGGACTTTGGTACACCATTTACCTTAAATCGGACGGAAATATATATGAAAGTTAAATCTAAATCTGAACCAATTTTCAGGAAACTTAACCCACATCATTCTAGACCCAATTCATTACGTTGTGCCAAATTTCGTGCAAATCGAAAGATATATATGGGCTTTGGTGCACCATTTACATTAAATCGGACGAAAATACATATGGAAGCTATATCTAAATCTGAATCGGTTTTAAGGAAACATAGCACACATCATTCCTGACTTAATCAGTACGCAATACCAAATTTTGGGCAAATCGAACGATATATAGGGACTTTGGTACCCCATTTACATTAAATCGGACGAAATTATATATGGGAGCTATATCTAAATCAGAACCAATTTTTCCCAATTTCAATATGGTTCGTCCTTAGGCCAAATAAGCTTGTCACAAACATATGCACAAAGACATAATACCCTGTACTACAGTGCGGTGAAGGTTATAAAAATTCCACGCCTTAACCTTGGAAACAAATTCAAAATATATGCTTAAGAAAATATTTAAATAATATCCACGCCTCGTGCATGTCCGTCAATTTTAGATCAATAATCCACTATAAAATCCACAGCAAATCATTTTCGTTTCATTAGTACGATAAAAAGCTAAAAAATCAGTTAACAATGCTATACCAATAAATTCCGATATAATTTGTATTTTCAGTAAAATCAATATCATTGGGTCAACGAGCAATGGTAACAATTATAAAAAAGATCAATAACAGCTGATAAGACTTCTCTTCGATTCAGCATATTAAATAACAACATTATTTATCTACAAGGCGCATGGGAATTTTATTTTTAACATAGCACCATTTTCTGATATCATAGTTATGTAATACAATGGTTTAACTTCTTCGCTTTCCCCCTCACCCAAAACCAACGAAAAAATAGACAAATAAAGAAAAAATAACACAATTCTTATCTATTGAAAGTCATAAATAAAACATGTGAAGTCATGACAAAATAATGCCAGTAATGTGTCCCACTCGTGTGAAGTGAATTGAAGTCACAATCTAGTCACGTTTATCACCATAACAATGTAGAAGAGCACAACACAGTGGTGCAAACAGTATTTTTCAATAATATAAAAAGGCTTACTTTTATGAATTATGACGAAATAGTTTTCATACAAAAGACCTTCATCCCCTTATGCATGGGTGGTGCATGGTCTGGCGGGTGAAAAATTCAATTTTGAGTCCCTGAATTTTAAATAACCTCATCTTTGAATCAGATTATGTTAGAAGAAAATAAGGACATACAAGGAGTCAAGATAGAAGGCACAATGCTCTAGACAAATATTCTTAAATCGATTTGTCTGAAAATGTCCCATATAATTACAACAACATAAGGTTAATTGACTTCGCGGCAGCAAAAACATGCAAGCTGCAACACTTGCAACACTTGGGTACCAAAAACCACCATCAAGAAACCCATGATACGATCAGGAGTGTCGTAATCCTACTGATGTGATAAACGCAGCGTATATGTTAACCCTACAGACAGTAGAAACACGTAATGCAATGGAAAATTATGGGGAGAAAAGGAGAGAGGAAAACCCTATTTTCAGAAAAAAAGAAGAAAGAACAAGAAAAACGTAGGCGAGAGCAAATAGAGATGTACTAGCGTGTGATAGCGTGTTGAGGATCCGAAGGAGCATTTTAAAAAGCTTCTGGTATCAAATAGTGGCGGTGACGAAGATACCCCAGAATCAATAACAGATGACGGTATATATTGTATACCACCTAGCCAAGATGAGGACAGAGTAGCTATTAACCCGAGCTGTGCTGGCGTGACCATATGGTCACACGCATAAGACGATCAATAAATTATCTAAAAAACCTATACCCGAGCAGTGCCAGTGTGAACATATAAGCACAGCCCAAAAATTGATTCTATCGATTATCCTGATAAGAAAAAAGGATACAAATCAAATTTTTGGATTTAGTGACCCAGATTCAGAGACACTGAAAGTTTCGTCCCAAAATTCGAAAACAACAATTACAGAACTATTCGGGTTTATCGACTGAAGAACAATAAAGCAGCAGTTACCGATGGATTACCAGCCGAAATATTCAAGACCGGTGGTCAGATACAGGTCAGGAGCATGCACCAGCTGATTAATACAATTTCGCTAGAAGAATCCATGCCCAATGATTGGAACCTCAGCATCCTGTGTCTCGTGCACAAAAAAAACAGACAAGACGATCCCCACAGCATATTAAGTGCTATCTAGCGTGCTGTGTGAACGACAGAAGCCAATGGTCAATGACATATTGGACCAGGCTTCGGGCCTGGCAAACAATAAAGCCGCATTCGACAGCCCTATCCGTTCAGAGGTGTTTAAATTCATGTCTGCGTTCGACATTAATGCAAAACGGCTATGCAGGATAACACTGAGTGGCACAATGTCAGCAGTTAAAGTCAGGAACCCTTCTATACCGAACGAGGATTCGTACAAAGTGACAGTTTGTTGTGTGACCTGTTTAAGATTTTGCTGGAAAAGGTCATTCGAGGTGCAAATGTGAACAGAAATGGCACTCTGTACACCAAACAACACATGTTACTCGCCTACGCCGATGAAATCGATATTATGGGTCGAACATTGCGAGCGGTAACAGCCACCTTTGAACGAATTGTGAAGGAGTCTGTCGAAGTGGGACTGGCAGTAAATGGCGAGAAGACCAAGATGACGGTAACAACGCGCAAAACGTCCAGTAGACTCGGACCAACTGTTGAACTTGAAAACAACAGCTTCGAGATAGTGAACGAATTTATATTCTTCGGTACTGCAATAAACAAATCTAATAACATCAGATTTGAAATACGCAGGAGCATAGTGTTGACCAACAGATGTTATTATGGTCTGCGTAACTAACTCAAAACCAAGATCACTACTCGCCAGAGCAAACTCGCGCTCTACAAGAAGCTGATATGTACTAGCGCAATCAGATTGGGCAGCTCTAGAAGTGTTTGAGGGAAAAATTCTGCATGAGCTATACTATTCTCGGACATCGACATAGTCAGACGGATCGATTTGCGTCAAGGTAGTCGCTGACTAGGTCTTGTTGTGAGATTGTATGAGGATATCCGCACACATAGGGTATATAAAAGCGAGCCAAGTGATGGTTCACGCAAAAAAGGGAAAAGGCCGCGATC
>NW_026884208.1:0-11371 GCF_032173495.1 Musca vetustissima
CTAATATTAGGCCACGAAAAAATATTCTTAAAAAATCCACGCCTAACATTAGGCCATGAAAAAAAATATTTTTAAAACATCAACGCCTAACATTAGGCCATGAAAAAATATTCTTAAATTATCCACGCCTAACATTAGGCCACAAAAAATATTAAAAAAAGACGCCTAATATTAGGCCACGAAAAAATATTCTTAAAAAATCCACGCCTAATATTAGGCCATGAAAAATATTCTTAAAAAATAGACGCCTAATATTAGGCCACGAAAAAAATATATTTATAAAAAATCCACGCCTAACATTAGGCCACGAAAAAAATATTTTTAAAATATCAACGCCTAATACTAGGCCATGAAAAATATTCTTAAAAAATCCACGCCTAATACTAGGCCATGAAAATTATTCTTAAAAAATCCACGCCTAACATTAGGCCACGAAAAATTATTATTATTAAAAAATAGACGCCTAATATTAGGCCACGAATTTCTTTTTTTTAAAATCCACGCCTAATATTAGGCCATGAAAAAATATTTTTAAAAAATCCACGCCTAACATTAGGCCACGAAAAAAATATTTTTAAAAAATCCATGCCTTATATTAGGCCACGAAAAAAATATTTTTAAAAAATCCACGCCTAATATTAGGACACGAAAAAATATTCTTAAAAAATAGACGCCTAATATTAGGCCACGAAAAAATATTCCTAAAAAATCCACCCTAACATTGGGCCACGAAAAAAATATTTTTCAAACATCAACGCCTAATACTAGGCCATGAAAAATATTTTTAAAAAATCCACGCCTAATATTAGGCCATGAAAAATATTTTTAAAACATCAACGCCTAATGCTAGGCCAAGAAAAATATTCTTAAAAAATCCACGCCTAATACTAGGCCACGAAAAAATATTTTTAAAACATCAACGCCTAACATTAGGCCACGAAAAAAATATTTTTAAAACATCAACGCCTAATACTAGGCCATGAAGAAAATATTTTTAAAAAATCCACGCCTAACATTAGGCCATGAAAAAATATTCTTAAAACATCAACGCCTAATACTAAGCCATGAAAAATATTTTTAAAACATCAACGCCTAATAATAGGCCATGAAAAAATATTCTTAAAAAAATCCACGCCTAACATTAGGCCACGAAAAAAATATTTTTAAAACATCAACGCCTAATAATAGGCCACGAAAAAATATTTTTAAAACATCAACGCCTAATACTAGGCCATGAAAAATATTTTTAAAAAATCCACGCCTAACAGTAGGCCATGAAAAAATATTCTTAAAAAATCCACGCCTAACATTAGGCCAGGAAAAAAATATTTTTAGGACCATGAAACAATATTAAAAAAAAACATCTCCTTGGTGATCCTTTACATACACATTTTCCCCAAATTCCTCCACCCTCCCTCGTACCATACAAAATTCCTTACTGACTTTTGTTACACTGATGATGATGATATAGAGGTGGGCTAGAACATGCCACGACGACAAAGGAAATGCTAGAGGACATTTTTTACACTATTAACTGGTGGCATAGAAAATTCTCTATTGCACACACAAACAATGCACACACACACACTGACACACAAACATTCATATGGACAACGTTCACAAAGTTTTTAAAACAAAACAACAACCAAACATCAGAGAGAAAGGGGAAGACGAAAAAACTGCAACTTTGACTCCTTTAATGGCAACAAATCTCCCCATACCCCTCTTCTTCTGTCGCCCACTGGGGGGTGGTGGTAAACTGGAATGAAATGTTTAAAGGATTGTTCCTTGTTAGCGTGGCCATATTTAGTGCAGCTACTACTGCTGTTGATGATGTTTTGTTTTTTTTTTTTTTTGTTACTGGTGCTCCATTTGAAAGTTGCAAAACATCGAAACAACAGAGGGAGAAATTTCCACAGTATTTCAATGGGCATGTGGTGGCATTCTCCTCAGCCCCCAGCGGGAGGAAAGATTGAATTTTCTGGGTCATTAAACTTTTACATATGAAATAGGAAACAGCAACAGCAGCAGCAGCAAAGGGAGCAGTGGTAGATGCAGTATAACAGCAATAACCAGAAAAATCAAATCAAATACAAAACAATGGGATTCCACTACCTTGGGGAGGAAATGTTCTTCTGTTTTCTTTTTTTTTTTTCTTATATTTTGCATATATAGTTGTTCAGTTATAAAACAAAATAAAAAATGAATGGAGAAAAAAATATTCTTTAAAAAACCCACGCTATATATCCACGCCTTGTAGAGGCATTGGAAAAATATTCTTTAAAAAACCCACGCTATATATCCACGCCTTGTAGAGGCTTTGGAAAAATATTCTTTAAAAAACCCACGCTATATATCCACGCCTTGTAGAGGCTTTGGAAAAATATTCTTTAAAAGATCCACGCCTTGTATAGGCTTTGGAAAAATATTCTTTAAAAGATCCACGCCTTGTATAGGCTTTGGAAAAATAGTCTTTAAAAAATCCACGCCTTGTAGAGGCTTTGGAAAAATATTCTTTAAAAAATCCACGCCTTGTAGAGGCTTTGAAAAGTTATTCTTTACAAAATCCACGCCTTGTAGAGGCTGTGGAAAAATATTCTTTAAACCAGTGAGCGGAGCATTATAGTCGGACGGGGCCGACCATACGATACCCTACACAACTACTACGGAAATCTAACTTTCTGCGGATGTTTGCTCCAAACCTATTTTGTGATATTTGTACCCTCTTGCCCGATTGGATGTCAACAGCACCTCTTCATTACTCTGACATATATTCCGAATATTACTCATATTTAGTACAACCCTTCTAATTACTTGTACAGATTCCCTTCACCGTGAGTTGTGTTGTGATGTTCGGCTTATAATTGCGGACTTATAGATCGACTCGAAAAAAAAACACACAAAAAAATTAGTTTTCGGTCCACTTCATTCCAAAATTGTTATCTGATCATCCCCGAAAATTTTAGGCTTTGTCCTTGACCACAACTGTAATCTCATGGAAAATTTCAAAGCGATGTGCGCTATATTTCTGCCCTCTAGTGTGGTAACGGGTTACTAAATAATGGGTCTCATGCATAAAACGTGAGCTTGAGCTCGGACTCGATTTTTTGAGTAAAAGGTGCTTGTCGAATGCATAATAAAATTTGATGTATTTGCTTTAACTCACTGCTCACGTTTGATCTCTTCTTGCTCAGTTTGAACTTAGAAATTGATGTTGGATGAGATTGTTCTCATTTTCATATGCAAAAAAAACAAGCTTTTGCTTAATTTTGTGAGCTCTTGCTTAACTTTTGTTGAGCATGCCTCTTAGTTGACTCGCGTACACTAAAATGAATAATTATCAGTGATTGTGAACATAATTTATCACAGAAAATTATTTTGGAAAAATATTTCATGAATATTTTGTGTTGAAGCTTGACAATAACCCCCAGACATAAACCAAAACTTGTCAGCGATTGGTTGCGGGAGTCTCAAATCCGGATTTTATGATGGCCAACATAATCATCAGATCTTCACCCTATAGAAAAATCGTTGTATCATCATCGATAGCAAAATTCAAAGGGATTCACTAACAAGCAAACATAACCTCTTCTCAAAGGTTCAGGATGTGAAGAATAGTGCATCAAAGGATCAAATTTTGGATCGTATAGGTTCAATGTCTCGTGGGTGTAATCAAAAATAACGGGTTTGCTGTCGATTACTAGCTAAATTTGCTTATTTATAAAAAAGAATAAAATCAAAATTGGGTCAATGTAGTTTTCCATAGAATTTATTTTAATTTCGAAATAAATGTCACGTTTATATTCTTAAAAAAAACTTTCTCTATAACTTTATTTTCAAAAAAAAAAAAAGGTTACGGGTCATTAATTCAGTTTGCAATTTCAGTTGCTTTAGTTTTGGCCACCAGTGTATATATTTTATGGGGTCTTAGGTGAATATTTCGAGATGTTATAAACGGAATAAAAAATTGAGGAATATTAGCCAAGTATTTGCAAATATTCGGGTTTCAACAGACGGGTATGGATATAATTGATTTTGATCAGGAAAATACATATACTTTAGGAGGTCTTCGCCCGCCTTATGGTGTGGATTATAATAACATAAACCCTAATATTAATATAGTCCGTCATTTCTATTCCAAATGTTGCTTCATTTCTTTGACACTTAGTAACTGGCTTTTTCAAAGTGAATATTTATTTTCTTTAATTTTTGTTGTACTAAAAATGCAGATATATCGTCAGTTTCTATTTTATTATTAGTATTTACTGCTACTTCTAATTCACTTCCACTATAACAATTAGAAGTTTGATCTCAATTTGCTCAAGTATTTGCAATTGGTTTGAACTCATTTTTATGCATACGAAATTGAGCAAAAGCAGTTCCTGTTCTATCTAACTCAACTTACGAGCAATTGCTAGCTTGACTCAACTCATCGCTTTTGCTCGTTTTTATGCATGAGGCCCAATATATCAGTACCTAAGCACCTGCAAATATGTAGGCATATCTCCCACATACGACAATATAATTGGTATCGATTTAAAGGTCGACCACTCCTCTTGGATATACTATATAATATATATACTCTTGCGGCTGCACAAAGCTATAATACCCTGACAACATAGTTGTGTAGGGTATAAAATTCCACGCCTTGTAGAGGCTTTGGAAAAATACTTACTTACTTAGCTGACTTGTGACAGAACTTTCGTTCCATAAGCCGAGCTTAGAAAAGATATCCAGGCGCGTCGGTCTTTTGCGCAATTTTGAAATTTGAAAGATCATTTTCGGCAATGGTGTCTTCGACTTGGTCTTACCATCGTATTCGTGGCCTTCCCCTTCTGCGTGAACCATCACCTGGTTCGCTTTTATATGCCTATTGCGCTGGGGCATCTTCATACATTCCCACAACATGACCAAGCCAACGTTGTCGCTGCATCTCAATACGTCAAACATGGTTCATTCGATGGCGATATTCACCGTCAACGCAGATCGGTCCATAGATCTTTCGCAGAATTTTTCTCTCAAACACTCCAAGATCTGCCTCATCTGCTTGCGTAAGTACCCATTCTTCAGATCAGATATAACAGCACGGGTAGTATCAGCGTCTTGTAGAGTGTGAGTTTGGTCTGGCAGGACGTGACCTTGCTTTTGAGTTGTTTACTCAGACCATAGTAGCATCGGTTGGCCATCACTATTCTTCTCTAAATTCCAATTTTTTTTATTTATGGCTGTACCAAGGTATATAAAATCTTTGACTACGTCGAAGCTGTAGTTCTCAAGTTCCACAGTTGGTGCGAGTCTACTGGACGTCTTGCGCGTTGATACCATCAGCTTGGTCTTCTCGCCGTTTACGGCCAGACCCTTCTCAGATTCCTTCCCAATTTGTTCAAAGTGGCTGTTACCGCTCTCAATGTTCGACCCATTATGTCGATGTCATCGGCGTAGGCGAGTTACTGGTGTTGTTTAGTGTACAGAGTGCCATTTCTGTTCACTTTTGCCTCTCGTATGACCTTTTCCAGCAGGATGTTAAAAAGGTCACACGACAAACTATCACCTTGTCTGAATCCTCGTTCGGTATTAAAGGGGTCCGAGAGGTCCTTTCCGACTTTAACTGCTGATCTTGTGCCTGTTAAAGTTATCCTGTATAGCCGAATTAACTTTGCAGGAATGCCAAACGCAGACATGGCTTTATACACCTTTGAAGGGATAGGGCTGTCGGATGCGGCTTTATAGTCGACGACGAATGTGTCGATGTGTTTTCGTGAGTTTTTTTCCAGGATTTGGCGCAGAGTGAAAATCTGGTCAATTGTGGATTTGCCAGGTCTGAAGCGACATTGGTATGGTCGAATAATTTCATTGACCATTGGCTTCAGTCGTTCACACAGTACCCTGGGTAGCACTTTATATGCGATGGGAAGCAGGATTATTCCTCTATAGTTGGCACATATCGTCTTGTCTCCTTTTTTTGTGCACGGGACACAGGAAAAATATTATTTAAAAAAATCCACGCCATGTACAGGCCTTGGAAGAATATTCTTTAAATAATCCACGGCTTTTATGGGCTTTGGAAAAATATTCTTTAAAAAGTCCACGCCTTATAGAGGCTTTGGAAGAATATTCTTTTAAAAATCCGCGGCTTATAAAGGCCTTGAAAAATTATTCTTTAAAAAATCCGCGCCTTGTAGAGGCTTTGGAAGAATATTCTTTAAAAAATCCACGCCTTGTAGAGGCTTTGGAAAAATATTCTTTAAAAAATCCACGCCTTGTAGAGGCTTTGGAAGAATACTCTCTACAAAATCCAGGCCTTGTAGAGGCTTTGGAAAAATATTCTTAAAAAAAATCCACGCCTTATAAAGGCCTTGAAAAATTATTATTTAAAAAATCCATGGCTTATTTGGTCCATGATTTTTTTTGTTTTTTTTTTAAATTCACGCCATGTTAAAAAATCCATTTCTCAAGAGTCTAAGGGTTTTTTTTAATCTTCCATTGAGGTTAAGAGGATTTTTTCTATAAAAAAAGATCTATCCCTATGGACCTGAGGATTTTTTGTATAAAAATTCTCCCTATAGGAGCTGAGTTGTTTTTTTTTTTATTACATAGAACTTTCAAAATATTGAATTTTAATATCCCAAAAATTTATGTTGAGTTTCAAATAACTTAATTTTTAATCCAAAATAAGTTCTCAGAATTCAAATGCATTCAATTGTATGAAACCCTAGCCCCTCATGTTCTTTGTCTTACATTACATAGAGTTATTTTCCCAACCCAATACATCGACCCTCCCTTCACCCTGTTCGTTAGTGTCCCTCCAGTTTCTATTTAAATATTTGTTGTGGTTACTGAAATGGAGAGGATGAATGTAACCGAAGAAGTCGATGTAGATGGAGAAAGTAAAGCAAAGTAACCGCACACAATTACATAATTATGCTGACATCTAAAAGTATGCTATAATCCCCTTTTGGTTTTGTTTAATAAACAAAATTATGCCAAAGTAGTTTTGAATGGAGAGAAGAACGAATAATTCTGTACACAAATGCGGTGGGACAGCCCGCCAGCCCGGCCTCGTTATTCAAGCATTTATCTTAAGCAGATTTTCGGGCCAAAGTTAACTTTTCGAAGAGATTGTGATAGAGAGAGAGAGCAGGGATGGAATTACTTTGTAAAATTTTAGCACTAAGCTGGCCACTAATAAGTCATTTCCATAAGTCCTTGCAAAGAGTTACAGCTGGCTATTGGGTGCTTGGCTAAATACTGAATACAATTACAAGTAAAGGATAAATGAATAACAAGAAATATCCTCTGCACCGCCCCATTCATCTTCTTCAATGGCTGTTGATAATTGCTAATTTCATAGCAATTTCAATTGATAATCCCCAAATGTATGCTATGCTATGAGTGAGTGAGTGGCCTTCAAAGAAATATTTATTTCGTAATTTTCATTGACACGAAGAGCACCCATCTCCCTCCGCTCTTAGTTTGCATCATTAAATTTGTCCCACAAAAAAATATATATATCATTATACACATTTACTTTCATTGTTTGATAAATGATCCTTGGAGACATATTTTCACAAAATAATAGAAATAATAGAGCCAGAAAGCAAGTTGTTGTTGCTATTATTATCCAAACATAATTAAAGTGACTAAAAATAAACTTTTTTTGTTGTCGTTGTCTGGTCATCTCTTGGGTATATTTAAAGATTAATAATATAAAGAAAGTCAAGAAGAAGAAGACGAAGAAGGAAATAATGCGTGGGATTTTTTTTGGACCAGTAATTCAATGGCTTCTTGTTACTGAATATTATAATTGTTATAGAATTTTGCAGCCTAAAATTATACTTTAAATATTAAATAAAAAATATACCTAAAGTATGCTTTAAATATTATAATTAAATTATGTGAAACAAACAAGGCGTCGATTTTTTAAAGAATATTTTTAGGCATCCAAACAAGGCGTGGATTTTTTAAAGAATATTTTTACGCATCCAAACAAGGCGTGGATTTTTTAAAGAATATTTTTAGGCATCCAAACAAGGCGTGGATTTTTTTTAAAGAATATTTTTAGGCATCCAAACAAGGCGTGGATTTTTTAAAGAATATTTTTAGGCATCCAAACAAGGCGTGGATTTTTTTTAAAGAATATTTTTAGGCATCCAAACAAGGCGTGGATTTTTTAAAGAATATTTTTAGGCATCCAAACAAGGCGTGGATTTTTTAAAGAATATTTTTAGGCATCCAAACAAGGCGTGGATTTTTTAAAGAATATTTTTAGGCATCCATACAAGGCGTGGATTTTTTAAAGAATATTTTTAGGCATCCAAACAAGGCGTGGATTTTTTAAAGAATATTTTTAGGCATCCAAACAAGGCGTGGATTTTTTAAAGAATATTTTTAGGCATCCAAACAAGGCGTGGATTTTTTAAAGAATATTTTTAGGCATCCAAACAAGGCGTGGATTTTTTAAAGAATATTTTTAGGCATCCAAACAAGGCGTGGATTTTTTAAAGAATATTTTTAGGCATCCAAACAAGGCGTGGATTTTTTAAAGAATATTTTTAGGCATCCAAACAAGGCGTGGATTTTTTAAAGAATATTTTTAGGCATCCAAACAAGGCGTGGATTTTTTAAAGAATATTTTTAGGCATCCAAACAAGGCGTGGATTTTTTAAAGAATATTTTTAGGCATCCAAACAAGGCGTGGATTTTTTAAAGAATATTTTTAGGCATCCAAACAAGGCGTGGATTTTTTAAAGAATATTTTTAGGCATCCAAACAAGGCGTGGATTTTTTAAAGAATATTTTTAGGCATCCAAACAAGGCGTGGATTTTTTAAAGAATATTTTTAGGCATCCAAACAAGGCGTGGATTTTTTAAAGAATATTTTTAGGCATCCAAACAAGGCGTGGATTTTTTAAAGAATATTTTTAGGCATCCAAACAAGGCGTGGATTTTTTAAAGAATATTTTTAGGCATCCAAACAAGGCGTGGATTTTTTAAAGAATATTTTTAGGCATCCAAACAAGGCGTGGATTTTTTAAAGAATATTTTTAGGCATCCAAACAAGGCGTGGATTTTTTAAAGAATATTTTTAGGCATCCAAACAAGGCGTGGATTTTTTAAAGAATATTTTTAGGCATCCAAACAAGGCGTGGATTTTTTAAAGAATATTTTTAGGCATCCAAACAAGGCGTGGATTTTTTAAAGAATATTTTTAGGCATCCAAACAAGGCGTGGATTTTTTAAAGAATATTTTTAGGCATCCAAACAAGGCGTGGATTTTTTAAAGAATATTTTTAGGCATCCAAACAAGGCGTGGATTTTTTAAAGAATATTTTTAGGCATCCAAACAAGGCGTGGATTTTTTAAAGAATATTTTTAGGCATCCAAACAAGGCGTGGATTTTTTAAAGAATATTTTTAGGCATCCAAACAAGGCGTGGATTTTTTAAAGAATATTTTTAGGCATCCAAACAAGGCGTGGATTTTTTAAAGAATATTTTTAGGCATCCAAACAAGGCGTGGATTTTTTAAAGAATATTTTTAGGCATCCAAACAAGGCGTGGATTTTTTAAAGAATATTTTTAGGCATCCAAACAAGGCGTGGATTTTTTAAAGAATATTTTTAGGCATCCAAACAAGGCGTGGATTTTTTAAAGAATATTTTTAGGCATCCAAACAAGGCGTGGATTTTTTAAAGAATATTTTTAGGCATCCAAACAAGGCGTGGATTTTTTAAAGAATATTTTTAGGCATCCAAACAAGGCGTGGATTTTTTAAAGAATATTTTTAGGCATCCAAACAAGGCGTGGATTTTTTAAAGAATATTTTTAGGCATCCAAACAAGGCGTGGATTTTTTAAAGAATATTTTTAGGCATCCAAACAAGGCGTGGATTTTTTAAAGAATATTTTTAGGCATCCAAACAAGGCGTGGATTTTTTAAAGAATATTTTTAGGCATCCAAACAAGGCGTGGATTTTTTAAAGAATATTTTTAGGCATCCAAACAAGGCGTGGATTTTTTAAAGAATATTTTTAGGCATCCAAACAAGGCGTGGATTTTTTAAAGAATATTTTTAGGCATCCAAACAAGGCGTGGATTTTTTAAAGAATATTTTTAGGCATCCAAACAAGGCGTGGATTTTTTAAAGAATATTTTTAGGCATCCAAACAAGGCGTGGATTTTTTAAAGAATATTTTTAGGCATCCAAACAAGGCGTGGATTTTTTAAAGAATATTTTTAGGCATCCAAACAAGGCGTGGATTTTTTAAAGAATATTTTTAGGCATCCAAACAAGGCGTGGATTTTTTAAAGAATATTTTTAGGCATCCAAACAAGGCGTGGATTTTTTAAAGAATATTTTTAGGCATCCAAACAAGGCGTGGATTTTTTAAAGAATATTTTTAGGCATCCAAACAAGGCGTGGATTTTTTAAAGAATATTTTTAGGCATCCAAACAAGGCGTGGATTTTTTAAAGAATATTTTTAGGCATCCAAACAAGGCGTGGATTTTTTAAAGAATATTTTTAGGCATCCAAACAAGGCGTGGATTTTTTAAAGAATATTTTTAGGCATCCAAACAAGGCGTGGATTTTTTAAAGAATATTTTTAGGCATCCAAACAAGGCGTGGATTTTTTAAAGAATATTTTTAGGCATCCAAACAAGGCGTGGATTTTTTAAAGAATATTTTTAGGCATCCAAACAAGGCGTGGATTTTTTAAAGAATATTTTTAGGCATCCAAACAAGGCGTGGATTTTTTAAAGAATATTTTTAGGCATCCAAACAAGGCGTGGATTTTTTAAAGAATATTTTTAGGCATCCAAACAAGGCGTGGATTTTTTAAAGAATATTTTTAGGCATCCAAACAAGGCGTGGATTTTTTAAAGAATATTTTTAGGCATCCAAACAAGGCGTGGATTTTTTAAAGAATATTTTTTCAAGGACCTACAAAAGGCGTGGATTTTTTAAAGAATATTTTTTCAAGGACCTACAATAGGCGTGGATTTTTTAAAGAATATTTTTTCAAGGACCTACAAAAGGCGTGGAGTTTTTAAAGAATATTTTTTCAAGGACCTACAAAAGGCGTGGAGTTTTTAAAGAACATTTCTTTAGGGACCCTAAGGAAATACATTTCATGGGTTAAATTCGAAACTATATCCTTTTGGGATATGCTGGAATCAAAGCCAAATAATTTAAGGACATCTGTTATGATTTTAATTGTTGCCATATGAAAAATAATTCATATGACATACATATATAACGTAGAAACGGATCTCTTAGAATGCATTCTCCGTGTATCTTTATGTGTGCATGTGAGTGTGTGCCCACAAATAAATTTCTATTAATTTGTAGTTGTATTGTGGTCTTTGTACTAA